>NC_139143.1:14933563-15068102 GCF_964270905.1 Leucopleurus acutus
GCTGTTAAAGCTTAGAATTTGAGCTCCTGACCAAGGCAGTTTGTGATTTCCAGAGTATGTGGATCAGCTCCCACTGCGATTGTGCCTATGGCGGTGCATATCCATGGGCTACTTCTAGGATGGTTTAAAAACAATTTTTATATGATTGCAAAACAGAAGAACTGAGTAAGGTCTGTGTTCATAAGCTCCTGACTGCAGTGACAGACTGCTGGGCTTTGTCAAAGGCCACACCAAGCATCTTGACTCATACACACACACACACACACACACACACACACACACGAGTTCTCTGAGCTGTGTTGCTACCAGGTATGTGCAAATGGCACCGTACCTGAGTGACTCTATCCCTAAAGTATAATCACAAAAAGTTGAAATTTCATTAATATAGTAGTAATGAGTGTATGCAGAAAAGAACAAAAAATGACTTATTTGAAGAGAAGGAATCTGAAATAAATATAAGCCTTAACTACACAGGGGCCAGAAGGATTTTAATAGCTAAATAAGTAAAATAAGAGAACAGAAGAAGATGAAGTTGGAAAGAAAGCAGAAAGGGGTTCAGGATATTTTAGCATCTTTTAATAACTGGCTTAAATTTGTTAACTAATCACCACAAACTCATAAGCATCCCTCATAAATGTTTGGCCTTTTCAGATTTACTGAATATGTTGATTATGTTGACCTTATTCTTAAAATACAGGCTCACACCTCACAGGAAGGTGACCGACCAAACATGAAATCCTTAGTCAGGCAAATATTCTCAATTATGTAGCCTTCATTTGTTAGGACGAATACACTTTCCCAATTATAAAAATAAATGTGGAAAAGACAATGTGTTAATTTTTAATAAGTATGAGGTCATGACATGTTTTATTTTCATCTGAGAAAGGCTGTGGGGTTCTTTAGATCTATAACTCCTAGTCATTTTTTTAGTCTAATAGCTATGTACAAAAAAGGATAAGGAAACTTGACTAGAAAAATATCAATTCATCATTTTAATATTTCATAACAAATACAATTGGTTTATATCTATGTATGTAGTTCAAATTATTGTATAGAAAATTATTTTAAAGGGTTCCAAATAAAAGGAGACTCAAGAAGCTGAAGAATTAAGGGAAAATCCAGATAATTATATTATTCTTCTCAAATATCTGGTTAATTTGAAATAAATAGCATTTTAAAATTTCCTTATGTATATGGATAAATGCTTCAGGGCTTTTACACTATATTAAATTTGGCAGTTGTACTATTTTTCTCTGACTTGTTTTGGGTTTTTTTAATTACCATTTTCTCTATCAACCTTGCCTTAAAAAATGCTAAGGAAAAGGCATTCTAGAAGGTTGACTTGGCTTTCACCTGGGAAACTCCCTTGACACAGAAAAAAAAAAAATATTTGAGAAGAAATATGCAACGAAAACAAACATTTTAATAAAATTGTTATCCTTAATACAACTCTTACCATGTACCAGAAAACTTTGTATAAATATTTCATTTACATTTTCACAGCAGCCCCTTGTAAAGTAGGCATCATTTTCCTTTTGTAATAGTTGAGAAATCTAAGGTTTCATAGAATAAAGCATGTTTTCCAAGGAGGCACGGGGGAAAAATAGCAGGTGTAGGATAGATATTCCACATGGGATTTTCTTGACCATAACATTTATTGCCGTTAAGATTTAGATGTCTTAAATAACAAAATGTATTCGTTTCTTTATTTAAAAAATGGCTGTGAAAATATGAGCATGTGTACATGTGTGTCTGGGTGTGTTTATCTGTATAAGCATGCCATCACCAAGAAACCAAGGTAGCTTTTTAACCACATCATGCAGCGGTGGCCTATAGTTTCACACTTCATCCTTAAAAGGGTCCTTGGAGAATTGAATCTAATGAATGTTCCAAGGCCAGATACAGTCATAAAGTTCCCCGTCTTAGACTCTACCAGTGTTACCTAACAGTGGATAAGAGAAAAACAAACAAACAAAAGCAAAGTGATTTTCCTATGGACAAATTTATTGCATATTATTAAAGAAACACAAAAGGTGAAGGGTTTCTAATTGCAATTCAACAATATAATTGGAAAAAAAGGAAAGCATTTAAGTAGTTCTTCTGGTGCTGAATTTTCTGCTCATTTTTTTTCATTATTTCAAACATTTATGAAACCTCAATTACTGGATTTAATTTGACAATGCACATTAGCATCTTAAAAAATTAAGATCAAAGGCACTGTAAATTGTTTTTTACGTTGGAATTTCTTTAAAATCCAAATACATTGTGTAAATGGACAAGAACTGAACAAAACGCACAGAAATCTTTTTTTTTTTTTTTTCAGATAGTAGAGCAATTTCTTCTGAATCATGAATAACAGGGAATAAACTTGGCTAGGCTAAGGGCACAAAAAATATTGTACTAATGCTAATTAAGGTGTTAAGAATATGGAATTTATGCAAGTATTTTTATTTTAAAAATATTCTATTTTATCAAATTTGTCCTTTTTTTTTTGTTTTGGTTTATTATATGAGCAACCTAGAAAGTTTTGAGGGTGAACCAGACCACATTCAAGACTATAGAGCATATTTGTCATAGGAAACATTGAACGGTATTTCCCTATGTGCATGAAAAACAATGATATTAAATACGTAAGTGGTGAAACAAACAGGCTTCTCTTTCTAAAAACCAAGAGTTATCATTAAGGAATGTTGTTAGGTGAAGAAAAAAAAAATTGACTCTGGAAAATTAATTCTTTGATTTCTTCCAGCAAAAGATTTAAAAATAGAGATCATAAAGTTTTTTGTTTCAATGAAATATTTGCTATAACATTGGGCTTCAGATAAAGAATACCTTTAAGTGATATATATGCACGCAATTTGGCTGGATTTTGTTGACCATCATATTATGATTTAATGATAATTCTGGCTTTTAAGATTGATTCCTAGATTCCTTAAATCAAGGACACATTCAAAAGAATCATCATCAACAAAAAGAGTTGAATCTGTAATATCTTTCATGATTGTGATAGACATCCAGAGCTATCTAGAACACTCAAATATGTAATCTCTTCAGGGCATAACATGTACTGTAATTGGTAAAAAAAAATATTTTAGAAATCAATTGAAGACCATGGGTTTTAACTTCTTGGCAACATAGAGTTGACTTGTTCTAAATAAAGACATTGTTATTCAATCCCAGTAATCAGAGATGGATCATTGACTTGGGAAAAGTGTTTGTATACTGAGCACAGGATAAAGAAAAAGACGAAAGGGAGAAAATAACTCTGTGCTTTGAGTCGGAACTGAGTCTAGGATGTGTGAAGCCGTGGGAGAGTAGGGTTTTACAATCCAATTCGGTTTCCTCCTTCCCATCAGGCATTGTGGAATTTGATTCCTTCAGGTCAACATCGCCTATTATCTGTACAAGACGTAGATTGATAACCACGTCCCCCTTGTTTAAAGTTACCAGAACATCAGGAGACAGAGTGGGACCCAGTTTAGTAGCCAGGACCACAATATGCACTTTATAGTTTTGAAAAAGTCTCAGTTTCAAGCTCATGGGATGTGTTCTTTTGTTTCTTTTTCTTTTCTGAATGGAGAAGAAAGGCTGGCCTATTGCCATTCCTGCTTTTAAGAGTAAGTAACCATCAGAGGGGTCCAGGCTATAAAATACTTAATGGCAATAAAGACTACAGCTCAGCTCCACTGATAGATGATGTTAGCAGCTTGGAAAGCAACCAATCTCTGAAGCGAAACGGGAGGTGTGAGCAAAAATAAGGAAGCAAAAAATTAAATGGCAGAGCTGTTTTTCAAGGTAATATTTATAGAATACACTCTTCAATGAAGACAAAACGCATTAAAATGATAGGCCATTAGGAAAGACTGCCAAAAAATATCTAAAATGAATGAGCATTTCCCTTAAAAGAAGCTGGATCTAATCAATCAAGAAATAAGCACAAGAGTCAAATGTTATGTTTTGAAACTAAAGAATGTCATGCTGGTCTATGACAATTATGTACAATCAATTGGGTTTTGAAAATTATACCAGTAATAAAAAGCACACTTTTGTCTATCTTTCAACTACAAATGAAATATAGGTAGATACAGATTACTGAAATGTGGATATCAAAAGCTGATATTAATGTAATTTTAAATACTGTTCTTATTAATATATCACGCTCATGAAATTAAAATATATTATTCTAATGGATGAGGCAAACAATCTTTTAATTGATTAATATACTTGTTGGGAAGCAGTGTTGACATATTGTGGCAGTCATGCGTTTTTAATTATTTTCACTTTTTAATCATAAACTTACTCAAGTGGTCGAGTTCATTACTTGGAAGAAAAACATCCACTGTAACTCTGTCACTGAATTGGGCAAAATCGCATGTATGCCTGCTCAGCTGGTCAACTTACCGTCTGAAATTTCAGTAAAATGTACCTTCTGTCCTTCACTAGACCTATGTGCAGTCTTGAAATTTATGTTGAATATAAAATCCTACTAACCCTTAATTGAAATTTTATAAAAAGAAACTCTCCCATCCAACTTGAAAGGCTAGCTGTGCAGAGTTGCCTGTTCATTGTCATCTGACGTTTAATACATTTCCGGAATGTGAATTCATACACTCACCAGTGGGCCCAGAGCACAACCTTTGGCCGTGCAGGCTTGGACTCTGAAGGAATGTAAGCTCCAAGGAGCAAATCCAGAAGCATGACAGCTGAGTTCTGAGGAATTGTGAATTAATATACCATCTAGATATAGTCCGTAACTTGTGATAACACCTGGGAAGATAATAACTGCCTTTTAGTATGATTGTTAGACAACAGCAAAGAATGTCTTAAAGAAGCCAGCACTTCTTGATATGATTTCTAATTTCGTGGAATCACAGTCTCTCCCTTAGTCTAAACCCTGTCTCTTTCCACAGGATAAAACCGGCTTTAAACCCTTGAATATCAAAATGTTAAGCTAATTAGTACAGAGACACAAATAGAACCCAAGAGTCCCGGTATAGGAATCTTTCTATTGCATCACGTTAACTGCTGTCATTGGTGTTCCATATAAAAAATGAGTAAATTAAGTACATTTATAATTTGTATTGCTTTCTAAAATGATGTCCTAATAGATGTGCTTTAGAAGTCCAATGACCTTGTTGGGTAATGCATTGTGTGTGACTCAGGATGTGTCAGGCATTGTTCCAAGAGCATCCTCCTTTTTAACTCTCTCCTCACAGCATTACTATAATAAAGGCAGTATTATGATCACCATTTCATAGATGAGGAAAATCAGGCACAGATAGCTTAGGTCACTTGCTCAAGGTCACAAAGCTCGCAGGTTTCGGAGTAAGGATTTGAATCTAGGCGGTCTGGCTCCAGAGCCCATGCTCTCAATTACAACACTGAATTACCTAAACAGAAAGCCTTGGCAATTTGCACGGATTGCATTTATGAGACACTCATGAATGGGTTAGAGAAACTATGATTTGCTAGATTTAATGATCAACTTAAATTTATTTCAGAACTTATGTGCATTTTCATGAAATCAACTAACAGAGATTTGAGAGACTGAATGGCTAATATAATCATTTATATGGCTAATATAATCATTTGATTTATTGCATCCAAACATGCATTAAAAGGAAGTTAGGGATCTCTGTTCACTGGAAATACAGCATCCCCACACTCATTAAACATTATACTGGGGGAAACAGAACTTTGCTTGCATGCTAAATTAGAAACTCTTTCAAACTAAAATTAATTTCACAGTGCCCTCCTGGGTGTGTCCTTGAGGACTTAACTGTTCATCTGTCAGATAGCCTTCCCTGAGGACAGATGTTGGGTGCCTCTCCACTAGCGCACAGCACATCTTCATCATAGTATTTACTTTCCCACTTCTCACATTATTAGTGTCACTATTCCTTATTTAATTGCCTGACATTGCCAATGGGCTACAGGATCCCCAAGGCCATCTTGACTCTTCCTCACCTGTGTATTTCTAGAGCTTAGCACTATGACTAAAACATAGTAGGTACTTCAAAAATATCGACTGAATGAATACATTAAAGTATATGCAGCATAGGAATAAAATACCAGCATCCAATACAGAGCGAAAATTCAAGACAACAGGAAAAAGATACCTAGATACCTGAAATGTGAAAAGAAACTTGCTAGAAGGTTGATATTATAGAATAGCTCAAAATCAGGATTTAGAGAAGGAGCGAGTTTTGAAACAAAGACTCTAGCAAAATCAAAGGTCATCAAGAGAGTCCCTGAGAGATGGCTTCCAGGATGCCTGACTCTCAGCATTATGAACAGCAGATCTGGTCTTGCGAATGTCCTGAAAGTAGATCAAACCTTCATCCGTCGCCACATTAGGGACAGCTTCACTCTGGGAATCATTATACCAGGAGACCTTTTGCAAGCGTCCCTCTCTCCTGGGAAGGAGTTGCTCACTTCTAGAACCTGTTCACAGTGGTCTGGCAGCTCCATCGTCTGTGAACTTAGGGAATGCTGTGGTTGTTGTCAGAATATCTCTCACAATGCCGCTTTTGATTAAGAAATCAGTTTATAGCAAAAGAAGGAGGAAGTGAACTAACTATAACTATGGAAGTTATCCATCTTACAATATACCTCATCAACCCATAGTCTGGGAGATTGCCGAAATGGCCTCTGGAAGCCTACCTCACAGCCCAAGCTGAGAGATAACACCCTGTGGATCTGGGGTTCCTATAGGATGCTACGTCTGCTTTGAACAAGGAACCTGTATTGGATGCTGGTTTTTCTATAGTGAGAAAATGTTGGACTCAAGGGAAGGTAGTCAGCGTATTACCTCTCACTATTATACTTCATATGCTACAGAAACTATTCGTGCTTTCTCTACTCACAAAGAGGAATACTTATATCATGCGGCATCACTAAGGTACCAGTAAATTAGAAACTGAGAATATTATTGATACCCGGCAATTTGGGATCCTCGTGCAATTAGATCAACAGGCAAAGAAAAAATTACTATGTGGAAGGAGGAATTAGCTTCCTTTCGCATGCTGACATTCCAGACTTTCCCAAGGACATCCCTTTGTCTGACCAGGTCCGAACATGTAACTTTTAAAAGTCTAAAGTCACTTAAGCCACAACCACTAAGGACACAGACCTTTTAGTAGTACACATTTGGTTGCATCGCTAGGTCAAGAATCCCAAACAGATGGGCAACTGGCTGAGAGCAAGGGGAAGAAGTTTTGAATATCAACTATGGCCTTAACTAGTTATAGAAACAAGGATTGTAGACGTTATTTTTTATTTCGTGCTTATTACATAGAGATTTGTATATAATAACTAATTTTCCCTCCTCCTTTTCCCTATTGATTTATATTTAAAAAGTTTGTGGGTTTTAGTTTATAGTTTAGTTTTTAAGTTGTAGAATATCCATGTGGGTTGTATCTAAACTGAAAGGGGAATTAATACCACCCAGATATGACTATAGTGACAGAGGGTAAGAGCATCTTCATCTGTCCAAAGCAGAGTAGTATCATTTGGGGTGGAAGCATGCAGTGATTATCAACAGTAGTGGAAAGTAATAGAAGGTAGAAGCGTGGGCATGGTGGCTGAATAGCTCAGCTGCTTATTCATCTAAGTCATCTGATCACAGCTCTACATCCACACTTCTAGTCTGCTCTGTGCACTGAGCCCAACAGCCAGCACATTACATTTGTAGCTCTCTTGCTGGTTGAATTTCTAGTAAGTTTCACCAAGAGGAGGCATTGCTAGAAGGGCAGAAGCAGGAAGAAAGAAAACATCCGGCTTCCAGCTCCAAGAGCAGAGGCCTTTGCTGACTGTCACTACACAGCCAAGCAGGGGCCACACCACGCAGTCCGGACATCACAAGCTCCTCTTCCGCATTTGCAGCTTCTTCAGTAGTGGAATCTCGGTGGCTCTTGATGGTTCAAGCATCCAGTTCAAATCAGCAGATCCAGCAGTGGGCCCACAGCTCAGCTCCTGCCCAGGGAACTAAGCACCTTGCTGGCAATCACGCTTTTTGTTCTCCTGGTATCCACCTCCTTCTCCCTTTTTTTTTTTTTTTTCTTCCAGTCCTTCCGATGCTCTTGTAACCAACTCTTTGTACAATATTAAATATAGGCTGTCTTGAATACCTAATGCATTTTCTACTTGACCAATTAGATTTGATCAATACATCCTTTAGGATGAAAGCTTTTTAAAGTTTAGATGAGCTTATACTTTAAAAAGCTAGTGCTTTGACCCATTTTCCTTTCTGAAGATAACTCTGTACCATGTCTCTTTCCGAAAGCAGGTCCACTTCCCTTATTTCCCAAATTTTTGAGAAAGTGTCTTCATTTTACTATCAGGTACCCCTCTGGCTCCACAAAAAAAGTGCAGCTACCAGCATCTGTTCTTCTTTATTCTAATGTCACCATCTATGGTAACTCAAAGAATACTTATAGAGAGTATTTGCTTTAATGCCATTTAATACTTGACACACAAAAGCACAAGTGAATTAAAGCTAAGAAATGAGAGGTACATAGTGAGAAACCAATTAGCACATGGAAAATTTAAGAGAAGAAAAATAGATAAAATCACACTAATAATATAATAATGAAGACAAGAAATTACTATATGCCAGGCACTTTGCTAAGCTATCATTGTATGTGATGGGCACACAATGTGCAAATCACTTATGTTATTGCACTTATGTGCAAATCACACGTTGCAGAAGCTCTTAAAGAAATTTTAAGACTCCTGAAACTCTATCTTCTTGATCTGCTTTTCAACATTGAAACAGAAAGTACCCAAATCAATATTTCCCTTTTCCTACGTAATTGGGGAACAGAGAACTTCTTTCCTGCTGGGATTACGTGCATAATATCTCATTTATCTGACATAATGGGAAAAGAGATATTTTATAGGAGTTAATTTTCGTTATAACTCAATCTCATCCCTGAAGCACAAACTTAAAAATCTTAACCATTTTTGGAGGAAATCTTTCCAGCAAGCACTACACACTTTCCTATAGTTTCACACAGACAATAATGAATATAACTGAATCATTCTGTGATGATTCAAACAGACGTCAGAGACTGTATTCGCTAATTCAATGATACCCTCCAGGACTGGACTGAGGAGATAGAGGATACTTACCCAGCTCTTCCCCTTAACGTCACTCAGTGGCTACACTTCCTCAAGTCTAGTGTCTCCTTTTTGAGTTCTCCATTCTCTCTCAGTGACAGGCTCTCAAAAGTAACTTCTTCGTTTTGTCTACTGGACTCTAACAAGTCAGCCCCTAGCAAGCTCTGCTGAGAAACTATAACCATGACATTTAGAACTTTGGATAAAGAAATAATAGACAGTTACTGAGAGAAGAGCTCAGAGTAAGATGAGCACATGGCAGATGAGCTGAGAATGAAATTAAGTGACATTTGTGACAGTTAATTCAACTGCTCACTCTTTTACAATTCATGATGCATAAGGAGTGGATGAGACTGAAGTCCAGACTCAGGGCAGGTGAGATCTCACACTCTTACACACAAACAGTTACCCAGCTTTCTTAGGTGACCAATATTCAACAGTATTTGTAGGATGCTAAAAGATTTATAGGGCTAAAAGATCAATTGTAGAACCAGTGTGCACTGGATAAATACAGTTCGCCTTTTAAGTCATTTTGGACACTCTTCTCTACTTCATCCACCACACCAACTCCATCCTCAGTCCTGTAGACCTTACATCCCAAATTGATCTTTCCCCATCTCTATATCCACGGCCATCTAGTCCATTCTGCCACCATTTCGTACCTAAGAATTATAGCCACCTAAGTGGTTTGATGCATTATTCATACTCCCACAAAATTTATTCTTGATAATATAGTCAGAGGGGCAGTTTTCAAAACACATATCTGATCACGTCACATGCAATCAGTGATCAATCTGGTCTTCGCCAGTACTAGCAAGATGAGCTTCCTGTCCCAGAACCAGGAAGCTGGGGCCACCATAAGCATGTTGTGAGGATGAAACAGACTAGCGGTGCTGACCTCTCTGGGTTTTCTGCCTTTTGGTCCAGGTCTTACCAGCCAATCACCAGATCTAAGGTCAGACCAAAGTGGGATACTACTGTGGTTTAGAGCTGGAATCCATCTGTGCCCCCCTCCCCCAAAAGAGCCTAAGACAAGGCGTTTCCTCTGATCTGATTTGGGCAAGGCCATTAACTATAAAATCTTGAATTAAGGACACAGAGTCAAATTTCCTGGTAAATTTGTGGACAATAAGAGATACCATTTGAGAAGAACACTCCATTTCTTGTCAAGACAGGCAAGCAAAGTTCATAGCTTGTTTTTATTAGCAGATGTTTTGATATAAATAATATTAGTATGATATGAAACATTGTATAATTCAGTTCTCAAAACATACATTAAGTAATAAGTCTAAAATATCTCTTAACACAACAATTTTTATTGACCTCAGATTCCCAAAGAGAGGTACAAAAACTAGTGAATATAATCTAGTGGCCATTTTAAACATAGCCTAAGAAGACACTTTCTTTCTTTGACTAGAGCACAGGACGTGTACGGATAGCTTTGGGAAAAGGAAAATGCTAAGTTCTTAAAATGCCACGTAAGTATTTTTGAAATTATAAAACAATTATTAAAAAATGTACTGAACACTTACTTTGTGTCGGACAATAGGCGGCAGGCTTAATATGAATTATTTCTGTTAACTTTGACAACACCAAGAAGTTAGAACTGTTATTTGCCTTGTTGTGGAGATGAGGGAATGCAGTCTTAGAGAGGCTAAGCTACTTCCCAAAGTCATACAAGGATAAATTCAGCGGTGGGATCTGGCAATCTCAACCCACTGCTGCCACTACTCCTGTTATCCATTTCCAGCCTAATTTTCTCTCCTAAAATATGCAGGAATTCCACTCAAATTAAGAACTGATGAACATGCTCTAGCCCTCAAAGCAATGAGGATGAGCCTAATGAAAAAATTAACATATATTTATTGAAAGTCAACTACCTGAAAGGTACTATGCTTGGTGCTTTGGGGCACAGAAAGAATAAGAAATAGTATCTACCTTTATGGAAGTAAGAAAAGGGTTGAACACAGGTCTAACTAAATAACAATCCAAGAGTTAGATGAGTGATAAGCACCACAAAACCTTCATGCCCAACAAATGGTATAGACAGTAAGTACAGAAGCTTCTAGCAGGGAACAATCACTGGCTAAAGCGAGTACTAAAAGCTTTTCAGAGCAGCCATGTCTTCCCTTCAAGGAAGCTGCATCTTCCATAGGTTCTTCCGTAAATGGTACAAGGTGAAAAGACAATGACTCAGGAAGATGCCCCTGGTAGGGAAATGATATTCACCAATGTGTGGAAGGAAGCAAGTGCAAGGTACAGTGAAGATATCCTGAATAGACCAGTATTTTCTTGTTGTTGCTGTAATTGGTTAAAGTCTAATAGAAAATAAGGATTCAAAGGGAGTTAGGGCCTGAATGCTGCTCCAACAAGTTGGGATTTTATGATGCACAGGAGAATCATTGATGCTTTTATGTACTGACTAGGGGCATAATGAAAGTCTTATTTGGAAAAATTAACCTAGAATGACATATATAATACTGGCGTAGGGAAGAGCATGGAGGTAGGGAACAGTAGGACAGATGAAAATATCAAAAAGAAAAAATAATATTAATAATTTTTAAAGCCACATTTTCCTGAATGTATCATAACTAGTTGTAACCCAGGCAGGGATGTGGAAATGCCACATTTCAGCAGTAGTGCGTGGCATATTCTAAGAGAAATATCTTTAACACTTTTATATATAGCTGACCTTTGAACAACATGGGTTTGAACTGCATGTGTCCACTTATATGTGGATTTTTTTCAGTAAATACAAAACTACACATTCTGAGGTTGGTTGATTCCACAGATGCAGAACCGCAGGTAGGGAGGGCTGACTATGGGGATCTGAGCACCTGCGGATTTTGGTACCTGCAGATGGTCCTGCCAATCCCTCATGGACGCTGAGGGAGGACTGCACGTGGATTTTCTATCACATCGCCCTTATTGCCCAAGGGTCAACTGTACTTTCTCTTTTTTAATAAAACAAACATGAGCTTAGGACTGGGATGTGTTAGACTAAATACGGTATAACAACGTCACTAGTCGAAGAGAGAGGTGTCTATCTTTATCAGAGATGGACTGTGAACTTCCCAATAAAAAAATCTCATAAAAATCTGCTACCGAAGAACTAGCTTGCCTCTATACTAATGGTTTAAAAGGGATTGATTTTCATTTGAGGATTAAAAAAGAAAGCTATGGGCCTGTTTTGTGTCTTGACTGTATCAGTGTCAAAATTGTCGTTGCACTAGTGTACTATAGCTTTGGGAGATGTTGGCCATTAGGGGAAACTGGACAAAGTACACATGGACTCTCTTTGCATTATTTCTTACAACTGCATGTAAATCTAGAATTATCTCCGAAAACAACATTTAACTAAAATAGAAAACAAAAACTGTTGCGTAGGGAAGCATGACAGAAGAGGCAAACACTTGAAAGGCAGGGGAAGTTGATGCTGAAAAAATAACTGTATTTATGTTTTAATCAGATACTTTAGTCCTCAGGAAATACCCATGAAAGCAGAAGGAGTTTCACTTTCCCTTTACAGATGAGAAAAACAGGTTTGAGAGAGGTTTGCTAACTTGGCCGTGATGGTTGGCACTGAAGCATTCAGACTCCACAGGGCACCAAACAGGATACTCGCCAGCTTCTGTGGATCTATTTTTTTCCACCTTTTAAAAATTATGTAATAAAACATAATATAGAAAAGTGTGTAAAATGTTATATTTTTAAAACAAGTTTAAAAGCAAAACTCCTATAACCATCGCCAAGATTAAAAAATAGAATATTGTCAGCACCCTGCAAATGTCTTATGAGTCCTTCATGATTCCAACCCTTCCCCCTGCCACAGACAACTAGATTGACTTTAAGAACCATTTTCTTGCTTTTCTACCTAAGAATGCATCCCTAAACAAAGCAATTAAGTTTTGTGTGTTTTCTACTTTGAATTAATAAAATCATATTTATGCAATTTTTGCACCATTTTTTGTTCAACATAATACGCACCAGTTCTATCCATGTTGTTGAGGGTAGCCATACTTTGCTCATTTCCATGGCTATATAGTATTTTCGTACGGCACAATTTATATATTTATTCTATTGTTGATATTTAGATGGTTTCCACATTTTGGCTGATATATCAATGTAGCTATAATCATTTTTGCACATGTGTCCTGAGTCTCATGTGTACAAGTTTCCTAGGGTATAGATACTGGAGTGGAGTTGTTGGGATATATTCAATTGTCTAGTAAGACAATGCTCAACTCCTTTTCAAAGTACATTAATTCCCGTTACCACCTATAGTGCCTGTGAGTCCTCATTGTTCCATATCCTCAAAAAGACCTTGTACAGTCACTGTTAAATTTTTGCCAGTATTTTTTTGCATAAAATGGTGCCTTGTTTTGGTATTATTTTATTTCCCAGCTTATTAAAGAGACTGAGTACATTTCCTTATGTCTATCAGCCATTTATTTTTTGTTTTGTTTTGTGAAATGCTTTTCCAGATCTTTCCCCAGTTTATTATTGATTCCTAGGAATACTTTATATATTGTGGATACTGGTCGTCTGATAGTTACATGTGTTGTAAATATCATATCTCATTCTGTTACTTATCTTTTCAGGCACTTAGTTTATAGCACATTTTGATGAAAAAAAAGTCCTTAATTTTAGTAAACCTTTTATCAATATGAAGTTACCTAATTATCTCTCATAATCCTGTTTGCCTGAACATCTCCTTCGTCTGATATTAAAGTAGTTATACCAGCTTTCTTTTCTTTTTTTATTCCTTACATTTTAGTTTGCTTTAGTTTGAGAAGGAAGGGGTTAACAGCTGATTCAGGGGCCTTTCCCCTAGCCTTGGGGACTCCTGAGGCTCTATCTCGGCTGAATCTTTCTTGCTACACTACCTCAAGATAAACCAGAATCCATCTGAGCACTGTGTACCGGACCAAGCACCTGACCTCACTGTCAATGTTGTTTATAAGTAATGGTTAGCTGGCATTGATGAGATGCAGTTGCACGAAAGAATGCACACTAGTCGTGTACCTGGTACCCTCGTGGTGGGATAGAGCTGTGGTTTCATTCAATAACTTTCGATTAAGCTTTTAGAAAAAATGAGGGAGAGCTATATATACTGACATGAAAATATGCCTGCTCCATATTTATCAGGAGGAAACAAACAGAGTTGCAGAATTTTACCTTATGGCCAATTATTTTTAAGTGTCTATTTTATGCCTGTACATGTAAATGATTATTCATCCAATCAGCACACTAATTATTGAGTGCCTACTATGTTCTGGGCACTCTCTTAAATGTGGTGGAGAAAAAATAAGCCACAGACACAAAATCAGGGGGCAAAGAGGAAGACTTCCCAGCTGGTGGCTGCCCTTTGAAGAACTTTCTCTCACTGCATATGGCTGTTCTCTCGCGACTACGCACCTTTAAAACTTGGCTAAGGAACGCACATTTTCTAAGCTTTTATTTCCTCTCCAATAAAATTGGGACACTATTCCTTGCCCTGGTGGCCTGAGTTAACGTGAGTACCAAATGAGTGAGCATATATGAAAGTCCCCAAGGAATTAGGTGCTATGCACGTAAAAGGCATGAGCTTAGAGCTGTCCCTTTCTTCCAGGATAAGTTCAAGCCCGGTTTGTTATGGGAATGTCAGCTGAGACTGTCTCCTCCTACTCTGATCTATGTCACGAACTGCATGTTTCTTGTAAAAAAAATAGTCTGCACATCTCTCAAAAACACATTTGAGACAGGTCTGTATTCCTTACTTGTATGCTGTCATCACCTAGCAGGTTTTTTTTTTTTTCTATTTTTTATTTTATATTAGAGTATTGTTGATTAACAATGTTGTGTTAGTTTCCAGTATAGAGCAAAGTGATTCAGTTATACACATAATGTGTATCTACTCTTTTTCAAATTCTTTTGCCATTTAGGTTACTACAGAGTATTGAGCAGAGTTCCCTGTGCTATACAGTAGGTCCTTGTTGGTTATCTATTTTAAATATAGCAGTTTGTACATGTCCATCCCCAAATCCCTAATTATCCCTCCCCCACCCTTCCCCCGGTAACCATAACTTCGTTTTCTAAGTCTGTGAGTCTGTTTCTGTTTTGTAAATAAGTTCATTTGTATCACTTTTTTAAGATTTCACATATAAGTGATATCATACGGTATTTGTCTTTCTCTGACTTACTTCACTTAGTGTGATAATCTCTAGGTCCATCCATGTTTCTACAAATGGCATTATTTCATTCTTTTTAATGACTGAGTAATATTTCATTGTATATATGTACCACATCTTCTTTATCCATTCATCCTACCACCTAGCAGTTTCTTATATGTGTTTGCTAGGTCTTTACATAAGATTCCTCCCCTACTCCAATCAAGCCCAGAGAGTACAGTGTGAAAACATAGCTACTTACTAAATACTATAAAATAATTTTTGAAAAAAATATACTGGATTTAGTGGCTTTGGTTTTTGGTAACCTACTAGCATAGTAATCTGATTCATCGGAAAATATTTATGGTGGACCTACTATGTGCCAGGCACTGTGTTACATGCTGGGAATACAGAAGTGATCAAAACAGCCTTGGTACCTGCCTTCAGAAAACTTTCAATCTAAGTGAGAAGACAGACTAAGTGCATTATGTGTATGTAAAGTTGATTAAAGGAGAATCAGAGGGAATAGAAGAAAACATGGGGGGGTGGGGGAGGGAAGGCAGATGCTAACCTAGTCCAGGTTCGTTAGGGAATAAGGCCTATTTGAGAAACAGATCTTTAAACTGACTTGCACTGGGAGTTACCTCATTAAGAGGAAAAATTTCGTACACCATTGTTTGGTGAGTTATAACAAAGATTTCATAATAAGAAATTGAAAGCTTTCAATGAGATATCAGTAAGTTGATTACTATTTAAAAATGAAATATCACAGGAGTATTAGATAAACAATCTGCAACTAGAACTTCTGAGCACAGCCCCCTTTATTTGCTTTAAAAATGTCTAATGTGCCAAAACGAAGTGCAACAAAATAGAATTTCTGTTTGGTTACTTATTTCCTTTTTCCAGTCTCAGAATGAAAGGAAGTATTTTACCTTTACTCTACATCCAGCCCCCCAAATTGTGTGTGTTAACTGTGGATTAAATGAGATTTAGACATGAGTCAGGGTCTCAGTAGGAACCTGACGGAAACTCAAATGAACAAATGAGGATAGTTGAGTGAAGGATCTATGTACAAGGATATGGGTAGAGTTAATGGAAAGCACCAAGTGATAATAACGCATCCCAGGTTAGAAACTGTCAGGACTCCTAGGAGCCAGTAAGCAACCTTAAATTTGCAGGGGAAAGGATGAAAACTGATTCAGGAAGCTGGAGAAAGAGCTGCAGTGACAGGGAAGGACCACTGGATAGGAGCTGTAGCCTTTAGTGGAGGAAGGCAGCCCTGGAGCCCAGAGCCTGGCAGAAAGTTCTGAGACTCCCTTCTCCTCTGATTGTTTTTTCTTTTTTTTTTTTGCGGTACGCGGGGCTCTCACCGCTGCAGCCTCTCCCGCTGCAGAGCACAGGCTCCGGACGCACAGGCCCAGCGGCCACGGCTCACGGGCCCAGCCGCTCCACGGCATGTGGGATCCTCCCGGACTGGGGCACGAACCCGCGTCCCCTAAATCGACAGGCGGATTCCCAACCACTGCGCCACCAGGGAAGCCCTCCTCTGACTCTTTCAACTCTTGCTGCTGCTGCCCAGGGACAAACCAAAAGGAAGCCAGAGAGAGAGGAAGCCCATTGATGCTGTGAGTAAAGGTCAGCCTTGTAGGATGCAGGGCTGAGTGGAGGAGAGTAGAGAGAGGATCTAAAGAGGCAAAAGAAAAATAGACAACATAAAGAATTACAGGGAAGTATTATATTGCACCGTATTGTATTTTTTGTGCTTTTCTCTTGCTTATCCTCTTGTGCTAATAATCAGTTAAGATAGCCATAAAACAATAAAACAATATTATGCTATGGGGTATGGGGGATCAGGTTATTTCATCCAGTTCTACAAATTCAGTTCTTCAGTGGATAATCTACAAAATGGATCCTTAATTCCCACTGGCTCTCTATCATAAGCAGTTTGAAGTTTATCACCTTTCTCCTTCCATAATGGTAGAATTTTTAAGGTGTTTAATTTTCACAGGGAAGCTGAATCGTAATTGTCCATAAAGCACATCCACTGGGATATGTATCTTTGTGCCTCTTCATCAGGTTATGTCAACTTGTATTTCCTAAGGTGCCCAATCGATTGTCATATATAACCAAGGAAATTCAATACCAGTACAATACAATGTACATTTAATACAAGGCATCTCTATGTACATTGAAGAATTCTGTTTGCTGTAAGAATTAAACAACAGTGCTTTGCTGTGTCATAAAAATAACACGCATAGTGAATATAGACGCTCCAAACATATTTGTTTGTTTTTTCCAGTCCAGTGTGGCAATGTGAATGTCAACCGAGGTTCCCCCCCAAGGTCTGGATGATGATTGAATGTGGCAGGTATCTCCCTGTGTGAATACTTGATCCTTCAATTAAAAAGGAAAAGAGAGCACAGCTTTCACAACGTGGGAGAATGCCTTATTACTGTTATGATTGCCTAAAAATGGAATCAACGGAATCTAAAAAAGAATGTGCTTGGGAAATTCTACCTGACAAACGGATGGGAGGTGTTTCATAAAAGTTACACAAGGTTTGCTTCAAACTGTCAAGCCATTTTCCTAAGTGATTCACCGAATTCTATAATCTGTTTCTTCTAGGAAATCTGAGTGTTTCCAGGAAAGAAAATAGATTCACATTTTGACTGTTTAAAAAGAGAGTTAGTTCAAAATAAAAAGTTAAAAAAAATAGTTATTCCTTTAAACCCAGAGAAAAATCAGGACAGAGATCTTAGAAGTGTTGAACCTCGGCACTGAGAATGAGACACTGAACCCATGAAAGTGTCTGAAAAAAATCTTTTTTTCACATGGCTACATGGAATCCTACATTACGAGCATTTCTGCACAAAGGAGAGGTGAGGATTACAGTGAATAAAATCATGCATTTTGAGTCATTCACACCTTGTTTTGTATTACGTTCCTACTTAACTAGCTGTCTTGCCTAGAGTAATTAAGTTGCTTAATACTTACAAATTTGAGTTTCCACATCTGAATGTTGGAATAACAGTCCCTATTTCCTGGGCTAGTTATGAGATTGAAAGCTCCTGGCACATAGTTATAAATTGTAGCTATCACTATTACTACTATTATTAGTATTAGCAGAAAATCAAATATTTCTTTCTCTGCATGGGTAGAGCACTTAATTAGTATTTACACATACACCTTCATGTACATACATTCTAAAAATTTCTCTAGATCCTTTCTTAAGGTGAAGGACAGCATATACAGAGTGTGTATAAATGTCTACAGTTAATTAGTGTGTTTACCACCCATTCCTGAAATAATATATGTGCTCAAAAAATTGAACTAAACTTTCTTTCAATAATGTTCTGTTGTCTTCATGGTACTATGTATAAGTCTGCAAAAATAATCAACTTCCTAAAATGTTCCTGTTCTTACTGAAATTATTGTCACTTCCTTGGTACATATCCATGTATGAATTCTCACAACCCTGGATCAATACAAAAGGCTAAATTAGGAAAATGTTTCCACAGGCTCCTCAAGTATTCTCTCCTTTCTCAAGGAGACCCTGGGACCCTTGTCTAACGGGTGCCCAGCTCTCATGCCCATCCTGACATTAGCAAATCCTGACGGCTATAACAAGATAGCCTTTCACACTGAGGCACGCAAAGCAGATCCAGCTCGGCATGCTGTCTCTCTTTAGAACGTCTACGAATTACCAGGCTGAGGAAATTGTCTGCCAAATGACTGAGTCTCTAAGTATGTACTTTGAGCCTTCAGTAAGCCAAGACGGAGATGCCTTTCCACTGCCTTTGAAATCATCCCACCTGTATTACATAATTATGACATGCTCTAAATATGCATTTATGTGTACTGTATGATTGCATAGGCTTATGCTTCTCACATCAACACAATTACCATTTGATTATTGTCCCTGGCATCAGTAAACACTAATCCATCCAACAGCTGTCTAATACTTATCTCCTCCATGACTGGCACCCTGCCAAATGCTGGGACTAGAACAGCAAACAATGCATATAGAATCCCTGCCCTCATGTGGGTCACAGTCTAACAGGGAAACTATTTTACGTAAATTTACTTAGGTAAGGATAGTGGAGAGTTACAAGAAATTCTAATTATTAATAAAGGATAAGAATTTCATATTTTACAGTTTTAGTTAGTATTTTAAATATATATATATTCTAATTAGTTTAAAATGTTACTAAATATTATGCTAGACAAGGAGGAATAAGTTTGGTGGAGTCGGATATCTATGCTGATTTTAGCAAAGTAGACCTCAAGTGGGAGGAATAATCACATTTCCAGCTTCTAAGGCCAAAGCTTCTGAAAGGAGATAAAGCTCGTGAGAATTTGGAAGCTCTCAAAAGCGTAATTCTAATTATGCAATTGTAATCTACACAATACAGGTCACACATTTCTTAGACAGTAATCCTTTGTGCTGCTTCTCATTGCTGGCTAATGGTATGACAAAGGAAGAGCCAAGGTCCTACAGAATAAAGGGTTCTTATCCACCTTGGACCTAAAAAGTAGCTCTTTTCGGAGGTTTTAAAATCCTGCCTGAAATTGCAGCCTGCCACGAACACCTTTCCCAGAGGGAATGTGGATGCGAAGGACTCTTGAGTAGGGAAACAAAGGTGGAGCGTCACACCACCATTTTTGCAGGTGTGTGAAGCAAGTCACCAGGATTAAGCAGGGCATATTTGAAGGAAGCAAAGCCTTAGGTGTTAATCAAGTGATAATGACCCAGTACTTGGCAGACTAAGGCAATGCATGGCAAGCAGCATTCTTTAGAATAGCAAAATCATGAAAACTTAAGTGTCCATCAATAAAAGATGGATCACATAAGCTGTGGTTTCACTCAGTGGGAGTTTACACTGCCTTTCCAAAGAATGAAGTTGAGCTACACGTAACTGCCATGGAAAGATGTTACCACCATATTGTTAAGTGAGAAAAGGAGGTTGCACAAAAAGAGATGAACTCACTCTTTTTTAACAGATGTATATTTTATGCATATATCTTTTTGTGATTGCTAATTTAAATTTTTGTTTGTTTTAACCTAACACAGTCCTTAACCTTGATTTTTTTCTGGTTTTAAAGTTTATTGCATTCTATTACATCCTCCCTACATCTCTTTTTTTTTTTTTTTCATTGTGGCGAAAAACACATAACATGAAACTTACCATCTTAACCATTTTAAATATACAGTATAGTAGTGTTAACTATAAGCACATTGTTGGGCAAGATCTCTAGAACTTTCTCACCTTGCAAAACTGAAACTTTATATCCACTGAACAGAAACTCTCCACTCCCCTTACTCCCAACCCCTAGCCCCTGGTAACCACATTCTGTCTCCCTGTGTTTGACTACTTTAGATACCACGTATACATGGAATTATGTCAGATCTGTCTTTTTGTGACTGGTTTATTTTACTCATATAATGTTCTCAAGGTTCATCCATGCTGTAACATGTGACAATTTCCTTCTTTTTTTTAAGGTGGAATAATATTCCATTGTATACATATACAACATTTTGTTTATCCATTCATTTATCCATGGACATTTGGGTTGCTTCCATCTCTTGATTATTGTGAATAACTCTGCAATGAGCATGGGTGCACAAATATCTCTTCAAGATCCTGTTTTCAGTTCTTCTGGATAAATACCCAGGAGTGGGATTGCTGGATCATATAGTAATTCTATTTTTAATGTTTTGAAGATTTTTCCATACTGTTTCCCATAACAGCTGCACCATTTTGCATTCCCACCAACGACGCACAGGGATTCTAGTTTCTCTACGTCCTCTCCAGCACTTGTTATTTTCTGTGTGTTTTTCTTTTTTTGACAGTGATAATCAACATATTTTTTAACTGAGCACCGATTATGTGTCAGGCACTAGAGCTGCTGGTACAGCATTGAACAAAAGATGCTAGAACAGGAGAAATTCTCTGAGCATGTGAAGCATGTCCTGAAGCAAAGAACAAGCTACCCAGCACAAGCTGTGGGGCAGGAGCAGGTTGGGGAACAAAGGAAAGAGAGGAATCGGAAACCAAGAGGCCAAGCTCCTAGCCCCTGGGTAAAGAGTATCCCCAGACTCCCTGCAACAAGAGAAGCCACCGCAATAAGAAGCCTGCGCATCGCAACGAAGAGCAGCCCCCGCTCGCCACAACTAGAGAAAGCCCGCGCGCAGCAACGAAGACCCAACGCAGCCAAAAATAAATTTAAAAAAAAACATTAAAAAAAAAAGATTATCCCAAGTTTAATGAGTAGGAGCTGATAGTTTAAATCCGAACCAGTTATAAAGCAGAGAGCCTGTTTCCTATACCATGCTGGCTACAGGTTCCCAATTGCTTGATAGGCAACAAGTGGATGTTTATATATGAACCTTTTATACCTTTCATATTTTGTCACATCTAGGTATGCATTTGGAAATACTTCTTATAGAAAGTGGGTTTACTGTTTCTCAACATTTTTTTTTCATGTTTATAAGGTCCTAATGAAATAATCCTTTATGTATATAGCTGACTAAGAGTCAAGATTTTGGAGCCTAGAGTGTACAAAACCAGACAATCAGTACCCCTTACAGAATACCACAGTCTAAATGCGTAAATACCTCTGGACCTGCTACATCTTAATAAAGACCCAGAGGGAAGACATTCCCACATCCTCAGGTTGCTTCTTCTCCATACACTTGGCACCTTGTACACATGCCTACCTCGTTATTATTTGGTTACATGGACGTTTCTCCTAAGGAACTCTCTGGTCCTCTTAAGATCAAGAATTGGGCAAATTCATCTTGGTATCCTCAGAATGATGGCACCTAGTGGGTCATCAAAAGTGTATTTTGAATGAACACATTCAATTTTTGTAGGGCATGAGGAGGCTCTTGAAGTTATCTGGGTAAGAAATACTACGGGCCTTCATTAGAGGAGTACAGTTAACGAAAAATCAGGGGTGAGTAAGAACTGAACTCAAGAGTGCCTCCCAGGGCTTCCCTAGTGGAGCAGTGGTTGAGAGTCCGCCTGCTGATGCAGGGGATGCGGGTTCGTGCCCCGGTCCGGGAAGATCCCACGTGCCGTGGAGCGGCTGGGCCCGTGAGCCATGGCCGCTGAGCCTGCGCGTCCGGAGCCTGTGTTCTGCAGTGGGAGAGGCCACAGCTGTGAGAGGCCCGCGTACCGCAAAAAAAAAAAAAAAGTGCCTCCCAGGTTTCTGGTGGTACTACTGGGTGGTGCTAATCAAGGAGAGGGGAAACACAGGAGAAAGGGCCGGTAGAGGGGAAGAGAGCATCAGGAGAAACAGCTTGGATATGTTGAGTTTAAAATATAATAGAGATCTGTGGGGGGATCTTCTGAAGGGATGCTAAGGAGGGAGGACTCACCTGGAGGGTGTATTTAATACTCTTTCAGCATTTTTAAAATTTATTTATTTTTTGGCCTCGCCACCCGGCATGCAGGATCTTAGTTCCCTGACCAGGGATCGAACCCGTGCCCCCTGTAGTGGAAGCGTGGAGTCTTAACCACTGGATCGCCAGGGAAATCCCCCAATACTCATCAGCATTTTGATGGTAACCAAGTCAATGGGATATTATGATTATTCAGGTCTTTGGTTGGAGCACTAGAATCTACTCCTTTAATCAGTGCTCCCAAGATGGTTCTAATAATCAGATATGTTTGAGAAACACAATTTAAAATCATTTGAAAGGGTATCTGTAGTAATATAAGGCTGAAACCTATCTTATTTTCCAATTGTATTACTCTTCCGCAGCATATTCAGAAATTAGAAAGCAACCACAGTGCAGCTGTACTGTAATATGGGCCTAGTTCCATTAAATTCGAACTAGGCATACTCAAGAAGAGAAAATTAAAAATTCTTAAGTCAAATGCAAAATCCAAACTCCAAAAAAAACCCCACCTAGTCCCAGACCCCACACAGCTGAACAAATATA
Organism: Leucopleurus acutus; assembly: GCF_964270905.1. Lineage (NCBI taxonomy): Eukaryota > Metazoa > Chordata > Mammalia > Artiodactyla > Delphinidae > Leucopleurus > Leucopleurus acutus. The sequence goes on from NC_139143.1 coordinate 14,956,781, forward strand.
TTTCAGAAACAAATACATGTCAAACAAACATATCCCAGGATCTGGCCTGTAACTACTTCTATCCTCTCTGTTGGTATCATTAAAGAGTCAGGACTCTACAATATATACACTAAGGATTGAATGAAATTTTCACAAGACACAACTAAATAAATTAAGTATTATTAGGTATCAGCAGAAACTACTCCACTGAGTTAGGCTCCATGAAGGAAAAGAGAAATAAATGATTTGTGGTCCTTATCATCTGGTGGGCATGTTTGACATGTACCCAAATAAATTTGGGCCAAGGATGAATGAAGTACATGTCATGATGATGGCATAGGAAGAGGATATATGGTCAAGAGAAGAGAGGAAGCTTGACTTACACTCAAGAAAGAGTGAAATGATTTCATAAAATAAGAGGCTTAACATTTAGTCCTGAGGAATGAGTTAGATTTGGAGAGATGGTAGGGATCGTTAACTCCAATTTTATAATCCAAGGAAACTGGGGTTCATGGCATTTAGTAAATTTTCCAGAGTAACACAGTTACTGCTCATCAGAGATAAGATTTGACTCTAGGCCTATTTGACTCCATACTCATGTTTTTCAACCCTGCACCAAGCCATAAGTATTTCAGGAGGCTAAAAAGGAAAGTGTGTTACAAGGCTATGTCAGTGCAGATCGAGTCACAAGTTGGGGCTGATGTGAATGCCTGACTAAAGAATCTGGACTTTATGCTTTGGGTTTTTAGAGGGAAGTATGGGAGCTTTGAAAACAGATGAAGTGACAAGATAAACATCCAACGATCAGATCCTCCTCTAGGCAATGGAGGATAGAAACTGAACACTGGAATATCTGAGGAAAGTGGCGAGAGAAGTAATGAAGAAAAGAAAGTTGTTTTTTTTTTTTTAATGAAACTATTACTTAAAAAATGTCTAACCATTGCCCCACAGTAAAAATTCTGAAAACTCTGATGTGATTAAACACAAGACGTTAGAATAAATGAACGTGTTAACACCAATCTTCTAAATCTCCCAAATTCTTATGGTTCAATGAATATATTTTAAAGCTGCTTGTAAATATATAACACATAATACACAAAGATTCTTTGAAATGTCGAAAGTATTTCTTTCGTCCACCTAGGATTCTGGGGGCAGTTATAGTTACAACTACTGATTAGGATGAAGGGAAATGTCTACTAAACAAATCATGTAACAGCAGTTAAGAGCAATCCAACTGAAATAAATCATTCGCATTTTCATTGCCACCTACAGACTAGGTTCCTTTGTGGAGCACAAAGTATGACAAGATTGTTGACTGTTTAAGTATCAAATAGCTATCCATTTATTTTTTACTAGGAAATTTGTAATAGTTCAGGGATAACTTCAATAGCAGAGATAATCACTCACTGTAATTACTAGATCACTCTCCCTTACCTCAAATATATCTCATGCATTTGCCAAAAGTTCAATTAAAATGAGATGACTGGAGTAATTAATATCATAGTAAACATAAGACAAACTAATAAAATTGTAATTCTTCTTCTTTCATTCTTTCTGGCTATGCTAAAAGAGGCCATTTCAGTTTTCAGTAATGAGTTTCCTAAAACAGTTTCTATGATATTAAAAGTCTTTTTGATATTTGTCTTAAAGAGGAACAAAATTTGATGTGATGTAAGCTTGACCACTGTGGAAAAATGACACTATGTTATATGGAACTTAAAGATATTTCCAGTAAATGAATAAGTTACTACAAGTTACTACAAATTCTTTATGAGATTTTATTTTAGCAAACTTTAACTGGCTAACCTAACTCTCTAAACTATTCAAAGACATATATATATGTGTATATATACACATATCACTTAGAAATATATACAATCCATTTCAAGTTAAACAAGAATAAATGAATATATATTTAATGTATGCATGCTGAACTATTTATAAATAACATATTAAAAATACAGAGTGCCAAATGGTCCCTTTTAAGATAAACTTATTAAAGCAAAAGCAGTTTGAAATACAGTATGTGTACGAACTTTCTATCTCCCTACTTCTCTAAGAAAGAATGAATAACAGTCAAAAACAAAAAGTCATTGAAAATATAACGTCACTCTCACAAGGCCATTCTTTGGGAATCCCGGTTTGTTCTCTTCACCTCTCCCAGAACATATTAAACCATAAGATGCAGTACATAAGAACTATCAAAAGGGAGCACTTTTGAGCCACCAAAATTGTATGTTAACCTAAAAACCACAATCTCCCAAACTACAGACAATGATACTATCTCAGGTATTTTATGTGCTAAAATGATCATTAAAAATTAAGCACCACATATAAGCTGCCATTTAGAATATTAATTTACCTTTGCTAATCATCTTTTTAACTTGAGGCTAAAAGAGTTCACTTACCATTTGGATATTCAGGCTCAGTCCAGGAGATGTTAAAGGAGTGAGGTGAATCCGGGTGCACTTTGGGGGCTGGCACGCCTTCGGGGGCCCTCTCCTCAGTCAGGGCCTGGCTGGCCTCACTCACCGTGCATCCACCCCCGGTGCAAGCCTGGACAGAGAGACAAAAAGAGCACATTTCACTTTGGGGCCCCAAAGTTTAGATGAGCATTGAAGAAAGAGAGTTCACCATGAAGAGTTCCAGATCCTTTAAAATAATGCTCTCTTTTTTAACCTCCCACCCCCCAAATAAATTTGTTTCATTGCTGAGGTTTGACATTTAATTTGTTTGCTTTTTAGGACACGAGACATCCATCTCCAACAATCAAGCAATAACCCAGAATGAAAGAATATATGGATTATGAATACATCCTAAGTTAGAGCCTAGAGATGGGGCATATATTGACTGTGTGAATAGCCACGATGAAATTATCCTCACACAAAGGTTCTTCGAATGAACACACACACACACACACACACACACACACACACACACACACACACACACAACTGTGTACACCATATGAGAAAAGTACTAGAGATTGAAGACTACTTCAGGACAAAACAAGTGATTTCTAGGAAAAAAAAAAAAGAGCACAGAAAATATAATCGCTTTCTACTTACTGTAGCGTGAGCAATACGTTTAAAGCAGAACACAATGTGAAATGGAATAAAACAATACTTCCCATAAATTGACAACAAAGCAGTTGTTGAGTGAACTATTTACTGGCTTTAAGGGTCAAGTCATTTACTTACGTGCCGGGGGAACTGAGCTTCAATACGTGGCCAACAAACTTAAAATGCTCACAGAACCCCCAAATTCCCAAAGGAGGGAGGGTTCCAGAAATGGATTCATGGCTATTAGGGATATTCAGAAACTTCTGTGTACATTTTCATCATAAACTGCCAACAATTCCAAATAAATGTTTCAGCATGTGAGGACAATATCACCCCTACCTAACATATGAGATAAGCACTTCTCCAGGAAATTGAGACATGCACACAGTTTTTCCAGCCTATGTCTGCTAGTAAATATCAGCAATTCTGTCTTTATATAATGCAGCTATTTGAAAACGACGCTGAAGCTTTGCTCAGTACCTCTTTAAGTTACAACTGTAATTTACACAATAAGATGTAAAGATCTTTCAAAAAGCACTACATTTTTCCACGAGCATTAAGAAAATGAAGCGAAATCCTAGGACAATGGAAAAGGCAGGCAGTTATTCAGTTCATTTTCATGGAAGGTAGATATGACTAATAGTAAAACACCGAAAGCCCTCTCTATTTTTTCGGGCCTGTACCAAGCTTTCCAGTTTGATACTGAAGGAATGACCTTTTGATACTTAAAGCAGTTAGTATTCTTTTTCCTAAAGATAGAAGAGAGCTGACTGATTTTAAAGGTATTTTCTTATACTGAAGTATACTACTTGTAAAGTTGCTGCAAAAGAGCTTCAAATTCTTCCCTCTAAGTAACAATAAATGGTCCGTAGACTCGGAGATCAGTTTTACCTCTTATTGTAAGAAGACAACAGTAACCCATGTCTTCAGGATAATTTCTCAGCGTAAGCAAGTTTCAGATGGGCTACACTGTGGCCTGGGCATGAAACTGCATTAAGATTGGGGACCTAATTAACCTCTGCGGGTTTCCTCTAATGCTCAGCTGTGGCATGTGCATATCTCTGTAAGAGATAAACCATACTCCTCCTGAGAACAGAATCTTGGCAAATAAGGAGAAATCAATTGAGCTCCTGATTCGAAGCCCTAGGACATGTTGCTATTAGCCCAAGAAATAACTACCTGAACGTTAAAACAGAAGAATTAAAAAAAAAAAAAATTTCCAACGTGCTAAAAGTCCACCAGAAAACGTGGCAGGAAAAGAGGCTGTGTGAGACAGCTGAATTATCGAAGGAAAATGCTCAAAGGAGCATACTTTCCAGTCCTTAGAGACAGATAAATCCATCCACTGGCATTTCATAGACTTTTTTTTCCTTAGGAGGGGAAAAATGTTGCAGCATGTTATGCTGAAACTCAAACCACACTGGGATGTAATTCTGATAGCCTCTTTGTCACTACTGTTTTTCTTATTTGTGGCCTAAGAATTCCCCCCCGCCATCTCTCCCAGAGAAATACTGTATGTACTATGTGACATTTCACTATGTATTTTTTAAAACAGAGCGTGAATTAAAATTTGCTTCGTTTTGAGAATTTTATGGGATGGGGAATTCTGGAATAAATAAAGACATCCTCTGGTTTGGAAGGACTGTTTGTTGGGCTGTGTCATGGAAGACCCATAAACTAGCAACTTGATAAAAAGCCTTTTAAGGGTCCAAGGAGTTTATGAGAGAAGTTTCCTTGTAAATGAACCCGAATTTACAAAGGGGTTGCTGAAACAACAGAATTACCTGCAAGATATTTTATTTTGTTCTTTTTTTCCCACGTTCTTTTTGTATGCATTTAGAGGCGCTAGGTGAGTGGGGTGAGTATCTTAGTTCCTTCAATAAGGTAATAAATGTTCTTAAAGTTGCTTCTGGGTATAGCTTTTATCAATTACAAATATACTGTTTTAAACTGAGAAGTCATACTACCACCCTGAAGTGATGAGTAACCGGTCCAAATAGGAGATTCAATTTTGGTACAGTAAAATGCATAACTAATTAAAGCGTATCAATTATTTTTGAAATCATGACTATTAAGAACATCTAAAACTAGCATTCTCTTTTCTAAGAGGTTGTTTTCAGATAAGTAGCGTCTGATGATGTTAAGAACGCAGCATATTTTTAAAGTATGAAGAAAAAGAACAAGGCCAGGTTATCTAGAAATGATCTTTAGAAAATTTAAAGCTCATCAGTTCCAAGAACCTTTCCAGGAAATATACTTAACATTCATTAAGAGGCAAATGTGAATATTTTTAATATGAATTTATCAAACTATCAAAGTAATATGAATATTATCAAACCATACATATCTCGATACCTGTCTTACAAGCTTCCTTATTTAATTGCTGGCTTATTATCTTAACCAGGAGCTACCACACTTTGCAATACCATTTGTTGAGTGGAACAAAATATTATACTGTTTCTTCTAGGACAAAGAGCTTGTATTTTGAACCACACAGTCCCTAACTCTGACATTTTACAGCAAGTTATTTGATTCACATCGGAAGTCTCAGATTCTTTATGAAATAAATGTACTCAGTGTTCACTCATTCATTCATTCTTTCAAGAACTGTTTGCGAGCTTCCAGTTTCCGGACACCTTGTTTCACTCCGCCGATATATGCAGTCTCTACCCTTTAGGAGTTTCTAATGCAGGCAACAGGGGAAATTACACGAAACCATATGAAGTAACATACCTGCTCCAGTCTGGAGTAAATCATATGGCATGCCCATGTATTTTTCTCTAATGCCTGCCTAAATGCTTTGTTATCTGTATGTTTTGTTCCTTAGCACTTAGCATGCTAAGAGGCAACTCCACGTGGCTGAGAACCTGATCTCCACCTATTAATCTCATGACCTTGAAAGCCAGTTACTATGTTGAAACTGTAAATATACACGAGTTCCTCAATTAACCAAGATGAACCTAAAACGTTCTGGTTCATTAAATTTATGGGTTAACAGAGTTAAAGTAAAAAACCTTTTAGTTGAATACTTCCTGAAGATGTATCAGTGTATTTTCTGCCCTAACAAATACAGTGAAATCAAAAATAATACTTCCCTAACAAGATTTACTTCCCTAACAAGAGTTGGGACAAAGACGTCCACGTCTTTATGACATCCTGCACCAACATCATTCAGTGGCTGACAGGTCTCCTTTGACTTCACAAAATATTATTTGGGGTCACCTTTTTAGCATCATAGAATTTTAGGGCTCAAAGAGACATTAAAAATCATTTAATTCGAAGTCTTACTTTTAGGCTTGAAGAACCTAAGACTCAGTGCAATTAAGTGAATTTGTCTTAGGTCATTCAGTTAGTGGCAAAATCTGAATTAAAACTCAAGAGAGCAGACTCCCAATCTAGTGGTATTTATTTTTCAAGGTATTACAGATTTATAAAACATAGGAGATTCAGGTGAATTTTCATTGACTGCGCAGAATATCCTAAAAATCACCTTGGAAGTAGAAATTTGTCTCCTATCCTCTGCTTCCTTCTAATCCAAACCAAGAGCGACACAATTTCTGTTTAATTTTAGTTGCTTCTAAACCATAGGGACTTTTCTTATTTTGATATCACCACTGTTTTGAAAATAGTGTGGATTTCTGTATTAGCTTTTGAAAAGCAAGTTCATACACTTCTTATATCTTGGGTAATAAAGGTAAGTAATCCAATCGCTGATTCAGAAACCCATCTGCGCGCTGAACACCTAGGCACTTGAAGCCAGTTCTGAACAGGATTTTTAACATTGTCTGATTGCCCTTGTTTGATGGTGTCAGGTCAGACAGCAACAGTTGAATGTAGTTTATTTTCTTGTGGTATAATATTTAGAGCATTCAAGAGCATGTTAAGTGAAATGAATGCATACACAGTGTCTACATAAATGTAAATTTATTCATAATCAAGAGCAGAATATTTTCTATGGCATTTATCAAAGCAAATATCCTTATATAGGTATTACTATAAAATGAAGAGTGTGTTTAAAACAAATAGGGACAATCTCATGTTTATATTCAGTTATTTTCAGATGTGCTATTAAACTTAAAAAAGATTATATTTTATCAAAAAACAAAAGGAACTACTGAGTATAAATTCCACGGTAATATCAAGGTCTTTTAAAAGACCTTTGTGTAAACGTGCTATTTTGCATTAAAAAATGCTATCGCCTGTCTAAACCGTGTTGATTCTAGGGTTTTATTAAGTGACTGTTCTTTTGAGACAGAAGTGTAACGTGAACCAGGATATAATAATAATCAAGAATATTTGGGGGTCATGTAAACCTTCATTTAAAAATATAAGACCTATATTTTCATACTGCACATTGCTTTTCAAATGAATACAAGCCCCATGGGGAAATAACTTTATTAATCCAAGCATTTTCTAAAAAGCCCTCAACAATTATGACATTCTACAAACAATAAAAAAGAAATAATTTCTGATAATCCCAAATTAGATTTGGAAAAACCTACTGATTCAGATGGTTATTCTATTGTTTGGCATAATATAAAATAAATATGTAGGTATCAGATCAGCAGAATTTTCACCTTGTATTTGAAGTGAAATTTCAGTGTAAATAGCAATACAAGAGAATTTTGTTTTGTTTTGTTTTAAGTGAGGCATGGAGAGAAGATGAGACAAAAGAAAGGGAAGCAGCAAGGGGAATGATGGGGACAGAGAAACTGATAAAAGTAAAGTGAACTTACTCCCAGCTTGATGAAGTATTTATTACCAGGGAAAAGGTACTGCAGCACATGATCCTGAAAAAGTTCTGTACTATTATAGATGACATCCCAAATTGTAAAATCATGCGTGTGATTTGAAATATATAGTATATAGCGCTCTAGAATTCCGTTTACTTTTCTTGGTTGTTTCCACCTGGGAATGAAAAAATATAGCATTAGTATCATCATACCTTCAAGTCCAATCTGAAATGCGCGGGATTTTTAAAGGACACATATGAACTTGGATTTATGCCACTGTAAAGAAACACACTGAGAGCTCAAAAGTGATTCACTTAAAAAACCCAAGTAGTCATTAAATGTCTATTCTGAATGGTATAAAAATATGACATAGTACCTGCTCTCTAGTTATTTATATTTTTAATTAGCTAATAATACAAAAATGTATGAGTGAGCACTTGATTTTGAGCTTAAGCCATAGAACAAAAATTGGGAAAAGTACTGAGAACTTCTGAGAAATGAGAGGGAGAGATAATTGCATACTTTTCAAGCCATAATTGTCTTGAGAAATGCAGCAATCTAACATAGAGGTAATATGCAACTATAGAAGAAAAGCTGAGATTGGAAAGGCTGAAGTACTCAGATAAGACTTCTTGAATGAGGTGACACATTGCCTGGATACATAACGATTGTATACTTGATAGATGGATGGGAATTGGTAGGCAGAAGGAAAAATATTCCAGATGAGGGTTACAAAGTGTCAGTGGGAATGAGTAGGACAAGTCATGGAACAGACAGAAATTGGTAAATTGAGAAATAATTATCATAGTGGGAAATCTTTTAAGGTAAATAAAGTGGGCTCAGCTTGGGACGCTGTGAAAGCCAATGGAAGAGTATAGACCTGGAACAATGGGATATAAATCAGTGTTTTTCAGCTTAAATGAATATCATAATTTCTTCAGTTCAAACTCTTTTACCGATGAGAAAACAGAGACCAAGAGCGATGAAAGTAAACAAGTATTAGCTAGTGGGAAGAGAGGTCTATTGAGTTTTAATTCAGTACTGCAATATACCTTGTACCTCACGTATTAGCAAATGGATCAGTAATATCAAAAATAATCTGAACGTGCCAATATGCGAAAGCTTCTTTCTGACTTCAAATGCTGGGGAACAAGATAGTCTTAGTTTGTAATCAAAAAGAAGAAATATGGGCTTCCCTGGTGGCGCAGTGGTTGAGAGTCCGCCTGCCGATGCAGGGGACACGGGTTTGTGCCCCGGTCCGGGAAGATCCCACATGCCGTGGAGCAGCTGGACCCGTGAGCCATGGGCGCTGAGCCTGCACGTCTGGAGCCTGTGCTCCGCAACGGGAGAGGCCACAGCAGTGAGAGGCCCGCGTACCACAAAAAAAAAAAAAAAAAAAAAAAAAAAAAGAAGAAGAAATATAATTGTGCTCTCTAATTCCAAAACATTGCAAATAATGCCTCACATATAAAAAGCCCAAGGTAAGTAAGTGGTCAGTTTTTCCCTTATTGAAGTTTGTACAGAATCTGCATACATGTGTAGCTCAGCCTGATTGCATAAAGACAAAATGGAAATTAAGTTGGCAAGTGATAATCAAAGGTTCCCAGAACCACTGAACTAATCACCTCTATGCATTTAATCACAATAAAATTAATTTTATGTCACAAACCCTTCCCTTGATTGAACTCACTGGGATTCTTGCATGAACCAGTGTGTGACAGTGACAACATTTCTACTTACTGTACGGATATAGTTCTAGAATCCAGGACGGTCAGAATTGGGGGATCCACATGGTCTGGTGGCAGCTGTGCCGTGTACAGTATGACCACGGAACTGTTTGTACATCCCACACATGTGCAAGCACTGAGTAGAAACTGGTGGGGCGTAAAGGCCACTAAATCTAGGGGGTGGAGGAAACAAGAATGTATTTACCATCATAATTTTGATTCAGGAGATCTCACTTATTCTCTACTTTCCTACTTCTTAGAACTGTTAAAGTTTAAAGTAACACTCAATAGACATACAAATCAATAGCAATAAAATATAGGCTGTTTTATCCTTTAAACATACTATGGTCAGTTGTAAATAGAGAAGTGTCAGTCAAACTTTTTCTTTTAACAAATTTGACTGTTTTCTTGATTGTCTGCGACCAGGTAAATCATTTTCTGAGTTTAGAGTTAGTTCAAGGGCTCTGTTCAAAACTAAATGAGACATTTAAATTATTTTAAAGACATATTTGAAGACAACAGTTCTGGCTTTTGAAATGCAAATAGATAGCTTATAAGAGTGACTTTGCTCTTGTAATTCCTTTTGTTGAATTTTTTTCTTCTCCTGTCCACCTGACCAACTACGTATTATTTGACCTTCAAGTTGTCCAGGCTCAGTGCAAATGACAATTTCTTTCTTAAGATTTCCCAAACGCACTGGGCCGTGACCCCTGGCACAAGGTGGAACTATCATCCTCTCCTTTGTCTCCCAGGGTTTCGCACATGCTTTGGCATAGCGCTTACAACCCTGTGTCATAATGATTTGTTTCCATGACTATCTGATCCATCAGACTGGACACTGTAAAGGAAGCAATGGTGCTATATTCATTTCGCATCCTCAATATCTAGCACAATGTCTGGAGCATTGTAGGTTCGAATATATGTTTGAATAAATGAAGAAAGAATTAATGAATGAGATGATCTAGATATAGTTGAGCTAGGTATAGTTGATCAAGAGAGTGGGTTAGTACCCTAGCCAGCATAATCTCTCCCTCCCCTGAACTTCCCTGGTACTTTATACCTATCTGCCTCTCTAATGGATACCATATTCCCTTGTGTTAAAAGAAACTAATCTGTAATTTACTAACTTAATTCGAAAATACCCCAAACACTTCTTTTATAAAGGTACACAATAATTAGCTTGTTGAATGAATCTAAGCGAAGTTCAGTCAACTTTACCAAGATTTAAACATCAGTCACATTTTTATACTACTAGAAATAATCATTATTTTCTGGAATACTTTTGAAATAAGGTAGTTACAATGTAAGCAACACATCTTCTTTAAAGATCATTAACCTTGAACCATTACAATTTCATGTTTAAAAGATGAATGAAATGCAGCCTAATTCAGGGACATAGATACTGCACTGCACTGACAGCAAAAGTAAACTGGGAAGAGAACACTTTGATTTTCATGCAAAGTATAATCAATTGGTTAAACATGTAGGCCATCAGAAGAAAGGCAAAAACATTTTTTACACTAAATATAGTTACTCTAGAACAAAAGGTGATTATCAAGAAGAGACTTGCAATGCTTTGATTAAGGCTTGTTTGCTTCACAACTTTATCCTACAAGTACTTGATGGTATCAAGTTAAGGGGGGGCACCCTCAGGCAATGGGGTCAGAAGATAAGTTATAAGGACACTTTGAAGTTGGTGTTAAAACTTTGGGCTTGCCAGGGACTTCTGAGAGATGGCAGGAACAGCTACACCCTGTGTGCGCAAATCAGACAGAACTGGGCTACTTTCATTTGGAGAAACATTCTATGAAACTTATAAAGTTAAAAATCATGAGAACAGTGGCCTCAGATGCTACAAAGAGAGCAAACTATTATTTACTGTGGGATAACTTCAGGCACAAAACATGTCCTACTAGCAGGTCCAATCTTGGCCAAAACTATAATGTGTTAATATGCTAACATGTTATATCTGTCATTTCCTTGTTTTCGTCATCTTCTCCTTCTGATTCTCAGGAACTTGGTGACTGTAGCCTCTCGTCCCTCCCACTTGTCTGAATTCCTTGCATTCCTGAGAAAGGGAAGCTGGGGATTTGACTCAAAAGCCAGTTTCAGGAGCAAAACCAAGGAGGACACAGAGCCTAGGGGAAAGGGGGAATCCCAGATGGGTAAGTCAGTGCAACTAGGGAAAAGCTGTAGTATTTGAACATGAGAATACAACAATCTTCTCTGAAAGGACATGCCCCAGCAAGAAATTGTATTCCATGGGGCTGATTCCAAGTGACTCTGGAATATTTTACATGAGAATCTCTCCCAGCCATACCAGAGTGTCTTGGTCAGCTGCAAACCTGACTGCATGCTACAATGCTCTTTTGCCAGTGAACTCTTTGTGGTGGGCAGTTTTCTTGCTTTCTTGCATTCTAGCTTGTGGAGGCAGGGATCTGGCTACCTAATTTGCAGGTGGTGAAGAAGTCGTAGCGTTCAAAGGTGGCCTGAGCCTTACCCGTATGTGGGGCAGACTTGCATATCTGGGAGTCCTTAGTTATCTTGAGCTGGTGGGGTCAGAAAGCATCATCATAGTATCACCATATCAAGTATCACCTTATCATAGAATGCCCCATTCTCTTTTACACTACAGCCTCCATGCTTTGAAGGTGACCTTAATCAAGGAACTCCTAAACTCACGCAGAATATCTACTCCTAAACTCACCCAGAATGGGAGTATCTTCCTGTATTAGTTCCAGGATTACTGTCTGTGCCGGGACTCTACTCTGACAAAATAAGCTCCTCCATAGATTGGGAAGCACCCATGTATATGACAGTCAGGACTGGGGGAGACCAGGATGAGGAAGTGAGCATGCTTAGAAGGGCCATGTTGCTAGAGAGCGCCAGTATGACTGGTGACCCAGGATTGAAGTAGAAAATACCAAATCTTGTCAAGTCCTCATTCATAGTTAGGGTTTACCCCAGACTGCTTATGGGTGAGCAAGTTGTTGCACTTTCGGAGATACAGAGTGAAGTCAGCCAGAAAGAGAAAAACAAATATCATATATTAATGCATATATGTGGAATCTAGAAAAATGGTACAGATGAACCTACTTCCAGGGCAGGAATAGAGATGCAGACGTAGAGAACAGACATGTGGACGTGGGGGGGACGGGGAGGGTGGAATGAATTGGAGATTAGGACTGACATATATACACCACCATGTGTAAAACAGATAGCTAGTGGGAACCACTATAAAGCACAGGAAGCTCGGCTCGGTGCTCTGTGACAACCTACATGGGTGGGATAGGGGATGGGTGGGATAGGGGTGGGGTGGGAGGGAGGTCCGAGAGGGAGGGGATATATGTATACATATAGCTGATTCACTTCAATGTACAGCAGAAACCAACACAACATTGTAAAACCATTATACGCCAATAAAAAAAGTGGCTTTAAATTGAATGTTGACCAGGGTTTAAGGCTGTTCCTGCTATAAAATATGAAAAGTGCCACAGAAAACAAAGAACAGAGAGAGAACAATCAGGAGGCCTCAGTAATTTTAAAGGCAAGAGTCAGCGGTGTTAACTAATTTATTGTCATAATCATTTTGCAATACCTGTAAGTCAAGCCATTATGCTGTATACCTTAAACTCATGAAGTACTGTATATCAAGTATATGTCAATAAAACTGAAAGAAAAAGAAAGGCAAGAAACACTGGAGGCCACAGCAGCAAGATGATATTTTTGGCAAAGACTTGGAAGGAGTGAGGGTAAAAGTTGTGGGGATTTTAAGCAAAGGACCATTCCAGGAGAGGAAACAAGGATAGCAAAGACTTGAAAGGAGGAACATCCCCAGAATGGACATGGCAAGGAGGACAGTGAGGCTGGAGCAGAGGCAGAAAGAAGAGATGACATCAGACAATTAATAAGGGACCTGATCACATGAGCCTTATAAGTCTTTGTATGGATTTTGGGTTTTAATCTGAGATAACCTTCTTAAGGAAGCCGCAAGAAGATTTTGAACAGAGCAGTCAGATATAGATTTTGTGAATATCACTCTGGGTGCTGGGTATAGATTACAGTGAGCAAAGAGCATATACATTCTTAGTGTACAAAAACGCAACTGCATTTTATATACTGATTTTGTATCATGCAACTTTATTGAATTCGTTTACTAGTTCTAATAGTTTTTTGGTGGCATCTTCAGGATTTTCTACATATAGTAGCATGTCATCTGCAAACACAGACAATTTTACTTCTTGCTTTCTAAGATGCCTTTTATTTATTTTTCTTGCTTGATTTCTTTGGCTAAGACTTCCAGTACTATGTTGAATAAAAGTGGTGACAGTGTGCATCTTTGTCTTGTTCTGATCGTAGAGGAAATGCTTTCACTTTTCACCATGGAGTATGATGTTAGTCTTGAATTTGTCATATATAGCCTTTATTATGTTGAGGAATATATCTTCTATACCCAATTTGTTGACAGTTTTTGTCTTGTTGAATTTTGCCAAATTTTTTTGCATCTATTGAGATGATCATATGATTTTTATTTTTTATTTTATTAATGTGGTGCATAACATTTATTGATTTGCATATATTTTGAACTGTCTTTGAATCCCAGGGATCAATCCCACGTGATCATGGTGTATGATTCTTTTAATGTGCTGTTGAATTTGGTTTTCTACTCTTTCGTTGAAAAATTTTGCATCTATACATCAGGAGTATTGGCCTATAATTTTCTTTTCCTGTAGTGTCCTTATTTGGCTTTGGTATCAAGGTAATGCTGGTCTCGTAAAATGAGCTTGCGAGTGTTCCCATCTCTTCAATTTTTGGAAGAGTTTGAGAAAGACTGGTGTTAATTCTTCTCTAAATGTGCAATTCACCAGGAAAATCATCTGGCCCTGAGCTTCTCTTTATTGCAAGGTTTTTGATTACTGTTTCAATCTTCTTACTAGTAATTGGTCTGTTCAAATCTTCTGTTTCTTCATGATTCAGTCTTGGTAAATTATATGTTTCTAAGTTATATGTTTCATCTATTTCTTCTAAGATGTCCAATTTGTTGGTGTATAACTGTTTATAGTAGTCTCTTATGATCCTTTACATTTCTTTGGTATTACTTGTAATATCTCCTCTTTCATTTCTGATATTTCTTCTTTTTTTATTAGTTAGTCTAGCTAAAAGTATGTCAATTTTGTTTCTCTTTTCATAAAAGCAGCTCTAGGTTTTGTTGATCTTTTCTACTGTTTTTTAATCTCTTATTTTTATTTATTTATTTATGCTCTAATCTTTTATCTTTCCTTCCTTCTGCTAACTTTGGGCTTAGTTTGTCCTTGTTTTTCTAGTTGTTTAAGGTGTCAAGGGAGGTTGTTTGTTTATGATAGTTCTTTTTTCTTAATGTAGGCATTTATCACTATAAACTTCCTTTTTAGAACTGCTTTTGCTGCATCCCATAAATTTGGTAGATGTATTTTCATTTTCATCAGTTTTGAGATTTTATTTGATTTCCCTTTTGATTTCTTCTTTGACTCATTGGTTGTTCAGGAGTGTATTGTTTAATTTCCACACACTTGAGAAGTTTTCAGTTTTTCTCCTGTTATTGATTTCTAGATTCATACCATTTTGGAGAGGAAGGACATTTGGTATGATTTCAGTCTTCTTACATCTTCTAAGGCTTGTTTTGTGACTTAACATATGCTCTATCCAGGAGAATGTGCACTCGATAAGAATGTATATTCTGCTGCTGTTGGGAGGAATGTTCTGGATATGTCTATTTGGTTTATTTGGTTTAAAGTGAAGTGCATGTCCAATATTTTTCTTTTGATTTTCTGTCTAGCTGGTGTATCCATTGTTGAAAGTGGATTATTGCAGTCCTTTACTATTATTGTACTATTGTCTATTTCTCCCTTCAGATCTGTTAGTATTTGCTTAATATATTTATGTGCTCTTATGTTGGGTGCATATTTATTCATAATTGTTATATTCTGTTGATGGATTGACCCTTTGTCATTGTACAATGACCCTGTCTCTTGTTACTGTTTTTGACTTAAAGTCCATTATGTCTGATATTGATATTATTTGTCTGGTATTGTCTGATATTCTCTGATAGCTATTCCTGCTGTCTTTAGATTTCCATTTGCAAGGAATACCTTTTCCCATCCCTTCACTTTCACTCTATGTGTATTGATGTGTATCCTTAAAGTTGAAGTGAATCCCTTGTAGGCAGCATATAGTAGGATCTTGTTTTTTAATCCATTCAGCCACTCTATTCCATTTAGTTAACTATTGATAGGTAAAGACTTACTAATACTATCTTATTAACTGTTTTCTGGCTGTTTTATAGTTCCCTTATTCCTTTCTTCCCCTTTTGATGCCTTTCTTTGGGAGATAATGATTTTCTACAGTGGTATTCTTTGATTCTCTTCTCCTTAACTATTGTGTATCTACTTGTGTATTTTTGCTTTGTAGTTACCATGAGGCTTACATAAGACATCTCATGACAGTCTCTTTTAAGTTAATAACAAGTTAACTTCAATCACATACAAAAACTCTACCCTTTTATTACCCACCCATATTTTGTTTCTGATGTCTCAATTTACCTCTTTTTTTTTTTTTTTTGCGGTACACGGGCCCCTCACTGTTGTGGCCTCTCCTGTTGCGGGGCTCTGGACGCACAGGCTCAGCGGCCATGGCTCATGGGCCCAGCCGCTCCGTGGCATGTGGGATCTTCCCGGACCGGGGCACGAACCCGTGTCCCCTGCACTGGCAGGCGGACTCTCAAACACTGCGCCACCAGGGAAGCCCTACCTCTTTTTATATTGTGTATCCATTAAGAAATTATTGTAGCTATAGTTATTTTTTAAACTTTTGATATTTAAACCTTTATATTAGGGTTAAATGATTAATGCACCACCATATCACAGTATTAGGGTATTCTCAATTTGACTATATACTCATCTATACCAGTATGTTTTATATTTTCATATATTTTCATGTTACTAGTTAGCAGTTTTCCATTTCAACTTGAAGAACTCCTTTCATCATTTCTTATAAGGCAGGTCCAGTGATGATCAACTCCAGTTTTTGTTTGTTTGTGGAAGTTTTTGTGCCCTTCATTCCAGAAAGACAACTGTGCTGGCAAAAATATTCTTGGTCAGCATTTTATTTTTCTTTCAACACTTTGATTATATCATCCAACTCTCTCTTTACCTATAAGGTTACTGCTTAGAAATCCACGGATAGACCTATGGAAGTTCCTTTATTTGTGAGAAATTTTTCCTCTTTTTGCTTTTAAAATTCTTTGATTTTAGACAGTTTTATTTATAATGTCTCAGAGAAGATCATTTTGGATTGAATACTTGGGGTGACTTATTACCTTCATAAACTTCTATGTTCTAATCTCTCCCCAGATTTGGGAAGTTCTCAGCTATCATTTCTTTTAATAAGCTTTCTGCCCCTTTCTCCCTCTCTTCTCTTTCTAGGACTCCAGTGATGTGTAAATTGATTCTTTTAATGGTATCCCATAATTCCTGTGAGCTTTCTTCACTCTCTTTCATTCCTTTTTTTGCTCCTCTGACTAGATGATTTCAAATGACCTGTCTTCTAGTTCACGAATTCTTCTGCTTGGTTGAGTCTGCTCTTGAATCTCTCTATTGAATTTTTCAGTTGAGTCATTACATTCTTCAACTTTAGGAATTCTGTTCATTTGTTGTTGTTGTTGTTGTTTTAATGATTTCTATTTCTTTGTTGAGCTTTCTATTCTGTTTATCTAATTTCATTTAGTTTTCTATCTTTGTTTTCTTGTAGTTCATTCTATTTCCTTAAGAGGATTATCCTGAACTCGTTGTCAGACAGTTCATAGATCTCCATTTATTTAGGGTTAGTCATTAGAGTTTTATTAGTTTTCTTTGGTGGTGTCATATTTCCTTGACTATTCATGATCCTTATGGATCACGGTGTCTGCTCATTGAAGGAAGTAGGCATCTCTTGATTACCTAGGACCAGCCTAATGCCTGGATCCACTGGGGCAGGCCTGGCACTTGAGTCTGTGGTGATGGCCCTGGGACCTGTATCTATGTGAGCTGACGCGGATCTTGGTTCCAGGGGGCCAACCAGGTGCCATGAACTACTGGGTGGGCCCATCATCTGGGTCTGTAGCAGCTGATCCAATATTTGGATATTCCACGAGCCTGGTACTGTGAGAGCAGACCTGGAGCCTGATGGCATGAGGGCTGGCTTGGAGCTAGGGCAAGCCTGGACCTGGAACTACATGAATCAGCCTGTGACCTGGGGCCTCAGGAGCTGGCTCGTAGTTGTTGGGAGCTGGCTTTGCACATGGTCAGGCCAAGGGCCTGGGTATGTGTGCTGGAGCTGGACTTAAAACTGGGGCTGTAAAGGCTGGGCCTGGGAAACGGGATCTGCTTGGGACCACTGGAGCTGGCTAGCATATGGGTGGAACAGTGGCCTGGTTTCCTGTTGGACTGCTGAGAGCCTGGAGCTAGGGAAGACATCTGGAACTGGAGGAGTCACCTGGGCCACTGGAGCCTGGTGCAGGGTTGAGCTGGGGCCTTGGGTTTGCAGGGGCCTGCTAGGAACCTGGTGTTGTAGAAATTGCCTAGTGCTACAAAACCTGCTTGGGGCTACTGGAGCCAGAAGGTGCAGGGTAAATCAGGGGCCTGGATTCATGGGAGTACACATGGAGCTACCTGGGGCCTTAAGAGTCAGCCTGGTGCTGGGACAGACCAGATCTAGGATCTGTGGTGAAGTCAGATGCTCGCTTTACTCTCCTTCTCCCATGGGGAGAGTGTCTCTCTCCATGCTGGGCTGCTTGGGCTTGGGGGAGGAGGGATGGGGATAATGTGAATCTATCTTTCTTGCCCTCCCCAATGCATCTTTCTTATTTCTGTGCTTCACCCATGTGCTATAACCCCTAACCGGGAATCCTTGGCTCTTATGAAGGTATTTCTGTGTGTGGATAGTTGTGATATTTCTTGCAGGGGGAAAGGCAAGAAAGCCCTGTGCCACCGTTTTGCTAACATCACATCAAGAGGCTCTCTGGATATGTTTTAAAGGCAAAGGTATTAAGATTCCTCAGTGCATTGTAGGTAGAGGGCAAGAAAGAAGAGCCAAAGTTGACTCCAAGTCCTGTGGCTTGAGCAAAGACAAGGACAAAGTAACCATTTATTGGGTTGAAGATCAAATACAAAACAGGTTTTGAAGGGGAAGATTAAAAAGTCATGTTTTATGGAGCTGAAGGAATCAGGCTTACTGACTTCAGACTATACTACAAAGCCACAGTAATCAAAACAGTATGGTACTGGCATAAAAAGAGACACATAGCTCAAAGGAACAGGACAGAAAGCCCAGAAACAAACCTACACACCTATGGTCAATTAATCTATGACAAAGGAGGCAAGAATATACAATGGAGAAAAGACAGTCTCTTCAATAAGTGGTGCTGGAAAAACTGGACAACTACATGTAAAAGAATGAAATTAGAACATACTCTAACACCATATACAAAAATAAACTCAAAATGGACAAACTATCCAAATGTAAGACCAAATACTATAAAACACCTACAGGAAAACATAGGCAGTACAGTCTTTGACAGAAACTGCAGCAATATCTTTTTGGACCTTTCTCCTAGAGTACTGAAAATAAAAACAAAAATAAACAAATGAGACCTAATTAAACCGAAATGCTTTTACACAGCAAAGGACACCATAAACAAAGTGAAAAGACAACCTACAGAATGGGAGAAAATATTTGCAAATGATGCAATTGACAAGGAAATAATTTCCAAAATATACAAACAGCTCATACAGCTCAGTATCAAACAAACAAACAACTCAATCAAAAAATGGGCAGAAGATCTAAATAGACATTTCTCCAAAGAAGACATACAGATGGCCAACAGGCACATGAAAAAAATGCTCAACGTTGCTAATTATTAGAGAAATGCAAATCGAAACTACAATGAGGTGTCATCTCACACCGGTCAGAATGGCCATTGTCAAAGAGTCTACAAATAATAAATGCTAGAGAGGGTGTGGAGAAAATGAACCCCTCCCACACTGTTGGTGGGAATATAAATTGGTGCAACCACTATGGAGAACAGTATGGAGGTTCCTGAAAAAACTAAAAATAGAACTACCATATGATCCTGCAATCCCACTCCTGGGCATACATCAGGAGAAAACTCTAATTCGAAAAGATACATGCACCCCAATGTTCATTGCAGCATTATTTTTAATAGCCAAGACATGGAAGCAACCTAAATCTCCATTGACAGATGAATGGATAAATAAGATGTGATATGTGTGTGTGTGTGTATATATATATATATATACACACACACACACACACACATATATATATAGTGGAATATTACTCAGCCATAAAAAAGAATGAAATAATGCCATTTGCAGCAACATGGATGGACCTAGAGATTATCATACTAAGTGAAGTAAGACAGACAAAGATAAATGTCATATGATATTGCTTATATGAGGAATATAAAAAAATGATACAAATGAACTTATTTACAAAACAGAAATAAACTCGCAGACACCAAGCTTATTGTTACCAAATGGGAAAGGTGGGGAGGGATAAATTAGGAGTTTGGGATTAACATATACACACGACTATAGATGTAATAGACAACCGACAAGGACCTACTGTATAGCACAGGGAACTATACTTAATATTTTATAATAACCTACAAGGGAAAAGAATCTGAATAAATAAATATATATGTACATATATATATATATTTAACTGAATCACTGTGCTGTACACCTGAAACTTACACAACGCTGTAAATCAACTATACTTCAGTTTAAAATAATTCATGCTTTAGACATGGCAAGTTTGAGAAGTTGATTAGACAACCAAGTGAAGAGGTCAATTAGGCAATTTGAATACAAGTTTGGAATTTCAAGAAGAAGTCACGGCTTGAGATGTAATTTGGGAAGTCATCATCTTATAGATGGCATTTCGAATGGATGAGAACACAAATAGAGTGAGTACAGACAGAAAAAGAAGAGGTATGAGGACCCAAATCCTAAGATATCAACCTTAAGCTGTTAGGGGAAAAAAGCAGAAATCAACCAAGGAGACAGAGAAAAAGCAATCAGGAAGATATGAAGATATGATGTCCTAGAATTCAAGTGAAGCAAATGTTTTATGGGTGATGGGTCTAATAAGAGGAGGACTAAAAATTGACTACCGAATTTAGCAATATGGCAGTCACTGGTATTTGTGCGACAGCAGTTTCAGTGAAGTTATGGGTGTCGAAGCCTGACTCCAGTGGCTCTGTGAGGGAATGAGAGAAGAAGAATTAGAGACAGTGAATATAAGCAAATTTTTCAAGAAGTTTTGTTGTAGAGGAAAGCAGAGAAGTGAAACAATAGATGGAAGGTGAGTAGAGCCCAGAGGGGATTTTTTAAAATAATTAAATGAGATAAAAATTATGTTTGCTGATGGGAATGACCCGATACAGAGTGCAGAATAGGTAACGGATGTAAGAGGAGAGGGTTGCTGGAGCTTTTTCCTCGACCATGTGAAAGACTGGAACCAAGTATGAAAGTGGAGAATTTGCACTTAGAAGGAGCAGGGACAGATAACTTATGGTAACAGGAGGGAAGGCAGATTATGTGGGTACAAATGCTGGTAGGTAGGAAGATGGTGGTGGGAGTGGGTGTGGATTTATCTTATAACTGCTTCCGTTTTCTCAGTGAAGAAGGAAGCAAGGTCATCAGTCCAGAGTGATCTTTTGATTCCCCAGAGTAACACCCTGCAGTGGCCACCTATTGCTCTTAGAATGAAACATACTTGTGGTCAATGAGATCCTACTTCATTTGACAAATGCCTACTTCTCATGCCTCCCATACACTGGACATTTCTGTCCCTTCGTGTTCCTCCAACACTGCAATCTTGCACCTCCAGGCCTTTGCAGGTGCTGTTTCTTGTAACCAAAGTCTGTTTTCTCCTTCTTTGTACTTGGCTGAATTTATCTCATCCTTCAGGTTCATCCTCCTCTGAGTGGTCTTTCTTGATAATCTAACAGCACGGCCACCACAATCCATCCCCAGGTACTCTCTGTCATATCACCTTATTTAGTTACCTATTATTATTACCAAGACATGTCAGAAATTGCCTTGTCATTGATTTCTTGACTTTATATCTCTCCCAGGGGAAGGTAAACTCTTTGAGTACAGAAAGGTATTTTCTATCATGTTCACCAAGATGTCTTCAGGATTGATGAGAGCTAATTAGCACAGTTTTACTTGTTGAATAAATGAATTGGGCAAGACCGGAGGGAGACCTCTATCTATGTCCCTTACCCAGATTGCCAAATTTTCTCAGAAATAGAGTAATATCTAAAAGTCTCCAAGAATCTATTGAATACAATTTGTCAGACCAATGTAAATGTAAGATGGAGATGATTCACTATTAAAAGACAAGAAAAAGGCAAAGTTGTACTTGTTTGAATGCCAAAACATAATTCTCAAACATGAATACTTCATTAAAAAACCCAGAAGACAGAGATACACCAAAATATTAAAGAAGATGTGGTAATATATGCAATGGAATATTACTCAGCCATTAAAAAGAATGAAATAATGCCATTTGCAGCAACATGGATGGACCTAGAGATTATCATACTAAGTGAAGTAGGTCAGTCAAGGACAAATATCCTATGATATTGCTTATATGCTGAATCTAAAAAAAATGATACAAATGAACTTATTTACAAAACAGAAACAGACTCACAGACTTAGAGAATGAACTTATGGTTACCGGGGGAAGGGTGGAGGAGTAGCTTGGAACTGACATGTACACACTGCTGTATTTAAAATAGATAACCAACAAGGACCGACTGTATAGCACAGGGATCTCTGCTCAATACTCTGTAATAAACTAAATGGAAAAAGAATAGATACATGTATATGTATAACTGAATTACTTTGCTGTACACGTGAAACTAACACAACATTGTTAATCAACTATACTCCAATATAAAATAAAAATTTAAAAAAACTACAATCTATTATGGAGAAAATTTTTTTTTAATATATTAACAGTGGTTTTCTCAAAGTGAGGGCATGCAGATCCGTTAAGTTTTTTGGTTACATATATTTTTCAAATTCTGTGATATACATGTATATATTAGATGGAGAAAAGACAGCCATAGTTTACCAATATCAATTATTTAAGAAGATGTATGCCCAAGACCTAGTTGACATATGCTCTATTACACTTCCTGTGTCATCATACTTCTCCTTTCCTCAATGACTTCAGCATTGGCTCAGTTTTCTTTTCAATCATAATCCCTTTTTTGGCAGCTCCAACATCCTCAAGGATGACTCATCTCTGGACCTGGCTGCACTTAACTTCCTCAAATGTAATGCCCTGCACTTCTGCTTCATTTATTCAACAGGCAGCATAGTTATACCCACTACTTGATCATCTTTGGAACTATCTCCAAGATTCTTAACCTAAACTATGCCCTCTCTGACCACAGATTGTTAAATTCCCGCCTCTTCCACTGGTCATATCCCTACAATCACTCCTTTGCCACCACATCATGTACAGCCTCTTAGTATCTTCTTATTTCCAGAGTATTCGAATATTTGCATTTTCCTTGCTATGACCTTTGATCACCCATTTGAAAGCCACTCTCTTGGGTCCCTAGAGGTTTCCGCCTCCCCAGTCCTCTTCTGTATCTGCTTTCCCAATTCCTAGCTCTGGATAAATCTCATCATCTTATTTCTCTAACACTTCTCACGTCTCTGAGATGTGACTGAGAGGCACTGCTGAAAGAAGCTACTATAATTCTAGGTTTTCCAATTTGAAATGGATCCTTGTCACTCCTCAGCAGTAGCTGTCTTGTTGCCTTGTTTCTCCCTTCATCGCATTGACCTTTTATTTTTCTCCTTTCATGGTTTGGCCAATTCTCTGAGGAACCAGTGGGGTCTACAATTGGAGCCCTCAGGGATAACTTCCTCCTCTGAGCCTCTGTCATGCTTGGTATCTGTACCACAGGAGCTGAGATCAATATGGTTGCCATCCTAACCTGTGTCTTTTTTTCTTCTGCTCTTCTCTACCCCTGACCCTCATTTAAATTTTCCTCAATCAAATTATACCTTCAGGGGCTTCCCTGGTGGCGCAGTGGTTGAGAGTCCGCCTGCCGATGCAGGGGACAAGGGTTCGTGCCCCGGTCCGGGAAGATCGCACATGCCGCAGAGCGGCTGGGCCCGTGAGCCATGGCCGCTGAGCCTGCGCGTCCAGAGCCTGTGCTCCGCAACGGGAGAGACCACAACAGTGAGAGGCCCGTGTATCGCAAAAAAAAAAAAAAAAAAAAAAAAAATTATACCTTCAGAATTTATCTACAAAATACGAACTCCTTTATAAAACAGAATGTGTCTGCTCAGGAAGCAGAAAGAGAACCCTCCCGGACAGAGAGGAACAGAGAGGGTTCGAGGTTCAGATATAATGTTTGGGAGAAACAAGAAGTGCATAGAGCCTCCTCTTCTCCACCTCGGGTTCCCCATATTGATGGAATAAAGATAGAAGGAAGGAGAAATAAATGTGCAGGCTCTTGGGAAGAGGGGCTCTGATTCCTGTTTCCAAGATAAGAGTTCCAGGGTGGAGAGAGACCCCAGCCAAAGTAAAGACCTTGGTGTCTGCAGGCAGGCGGTGCCAAGAAAACACTGCAGACTTCAACTTCCCAGGTGTGACACAGAAGCACTGAAGATATGTACTGGACCCGAGCGGGTAATATCAACAGTGATCCCTTTGCATAGAGGAGGAATGCACCATGTATGGTCACACTCTAAATGCCAAGAAACTATGGAAGACCCTGGAAGGTTTCACACCATAACGGGAGGGGAGGGGACCCCCTGCGAGTGATTGTGGTTCATTTGCTACTAACTGTATGGGAGTAAGTCAGATATTAAGTCGAGCTATAGAAATAAATATGTAGATATTCACAGAAATAGAGCTATATAGGTAGATGTCTTATCAACTGAGATTTATAAAGCTTCCACGCTCAACTGGTACTTCATTTATGCCTATGACGACCATACAGCTAAGATTTTCAAACCTAGGCAGAATTAACATGTTCTCCATTTTTCTAAGATATATTAACTCTCACACACAAAATAATTTGTTAGGTCATATATCTGCTTTGGGAAATATGATTGCTATGTCTTTGCTACAATAGGAACCGAGGCTTTTGTTTTGATTCTGAAAAGTTAAAACATATCAACTCAATAGTACAAAGAGAGCCAGTCTGATTAAACAGCTTTTTTGACTTTCCAGTCATTTTTATGCTTGTCCCGTCTCCACCCCAAAGTAGATTATTCTCAATGTATTTCCATAAGAAGATGAAGTGTCACTAGTGTAATTTGTATGATGAGGGATGACAAAAATGAAGGAGCTAGAACCTACCATGATACATGGTAGAAGAAGCTGCCCAGGTAACCTGGTTGGGAAATCCTTGGTGAAATGGGAGGAGATGGTGAGGATGAGGGAAAAAAAAATTAGAGAAAGAAAAAAGGAGACAGCATCAGGTGGGGGGAAAGAGTAGCTGTGTGAAAAAGGAACAAATGGAATGGGGGATTTTTAAAGAAAGAATCCACTAAAAATGTGAAAAAGTTCCAGGGGAAGCAGACTAAGGCATTCTTTGGGAGTGAAGCCATAGACAAAACCACCAATTTAAAATTTAAAGCAAAGAGGAATATAATGATAATTGTCTCCTCCCTGCGTGACTGCAGCTGATTTGGTAACATGTCTGTAGAGACGTGAGTAGGTCCTTCAAGGGCAACGTAATGGATCAATGGATTCAAACAATTGCAGGTATGTACACAAATCTGAGTCAGTAAATGGAGGGTGGGGGAACCCTAAAAACATAAGGCCACTGTTTGTCAGAGCCCCTGAGCAACAACATCTTGTTTCCCATTTGCTTGACTGCATCATTTGCATAAGATCAAACACAGGGAGTTGTGGACAGGGAAAAACAGATCACTCTACTATGCATTAGAAATGGATCCACAGGCATTATTCTGAGACGTGTTACAAGGAAATGCATCCTGGTGCATGGAAACCTCGCCGATTACTGTCAAGCAAACTATAATTTACAAGACTGGCCATGAATTATATGCTGTTTTACCATTGATTTCATGCTGTTGTTCGGAGAATTTCATTGATCTCAATTTACACAATGAACCAATAAATAGGCAATGATTTTAACTCCTGGTGTAAAGTGAGGAATTTCCATCTTCTCCTTGGTTTCTCCCATCAGAAAATTAAAAAGCAGTTTTTGCTTCTTTATCATCTGATGCGTGTTCTCTGGTTCTTTTGCTGAGAACTTCCTAGTATTATTTCACAGAGGAAAAATACAACTTTTCCCTGATTTTTCTCTCTTCTTTCTGTGCCTCCTGCCCACAGATCATCACCCGGATGTTGAAAAATGTGGGAACCATCTAGGTAGTCACTGACCACCTCTCCTTCTGTCATTCGGTATTCCAACTTGAAAACCAGCACTAGGGCATCGTTCAGTGAGAACACATCTTACGCAGCAAGACCTAAAAGGTGCTGTGTCTTCCACAGATGCCTGCAAAGCAGTGAGCTGTACCAGAGTGCACGTGGTCTATCAGGGTGCGTGCATCTCTGCCAGTGTATAGACCCTGCTCCACTCCTGCTTCTTCTGATTCCAGGAAAATCAGATTCTGACCTTACAATTAATAAAAAGCAGAGGCTTTCTTTAGCCTGAACATCACTGCTCTTCTGCTCCTCATGGAAACCTTAACTTGAAACATGCTTCTCCTTGGCCGGGTGAGCAAGCAACCAACATCAACATCCAGTGCTGTGCTTTCAAACTAATTCGCAGAGCTGGAATCGTTTCGCCCCGGTAATGACTCAGACATAGACCACACCCAAACTACATTATTAAGCTCTACACATTTTCTGTATGTGCTTCCAATACTTCCCACTTCATCAGAGAAATGCACATCCCTCCCTTTCATCAAAACCCTATTCAAAGATTGTATTATTCATGGAACAGCTCCTGATTCTCAGCAGGTGCTTTCTTTACACTCTATTTGCCCTTTTAACAAATCTCTGTTGTGAGCGTCTTTATCTCAGTCATAGGTATTCACAGTGGCGGGGGTGTGGGGGGTGTGGGGGGTGGGATTACACTCTATTGGAGAACAAGGCTGCATCCCCTTATGACTCCTAATACGTTGGACATTCCTGATGGTTGAAGAGTGAAAACTTCATCGCAATAAGACAACTGGAAATGAACAGAGGAAGACCTGGGCTCTCCCACCACATGCCATCAGGATAGCAGCAGGTGGCATGTGGTGGAGGAGCCCAGCCTGCTGGGAGTTGTCAGGCACTAGTTTGTCTATGATAATGAGGGATGATGCATCCTCATTTTCCTCTTTCTCTCTAGCTGGTTAGAACAAAAGGCTTCCATGCAAAACTCCTTAGGTTGACAGATCTGAGTCTCTCTACTACTCAGTTTGTAACAGATTACAGTATATTTAGCCCAACGTTCTTTTTCTTTTTCTTGTTTTTTTTTGTTTTTTTTTTTTTTGCGGTACGCGGGCCTCTCACTGTGTGGCCTCTCCCGTTGCGGAGCACAGGCTCCGGACGCACAGTCTCAGCGGCCATGGCTCACGGGCCCAGCTGCTCCGCGGCATGTGGGATCCTCCCGGACCGGGGCATGAACCCGCGTCCCCTGCATCGGCAGGCGGACTCTCAACCACTGCGCCACCAGGGAAGCCCCTTGGTTACTTTTATAAAAATATAACCCAGAGCAGAATCACCGCCCTGCTCCACACTAACATCCCACCCACTCCTCTACTTTGACTCTGGAGAGTGAGAGACAGAATTAGGAAGTCAGTATCTGGCTTTCAATTTTCATAAATGCTTTTGACTCACAAACCAAAGAGAGAGACTTGAGATAAGATTCCAGGAATATTATTTGAAAAAGGTTAGACATATAACATCTAAATAGTTCTTGCAACACTGGGGAATTTCCCCCCAGATTTAGGTGGAAATTTGCTACTCTCATATTCTTTAGTAATGTGTGTGGATTAGTTTTTGGGAAGCAGAGATCATCTATTCGAGGTGAGGGCAATGAACAAGGGAAATATGAGTATTAGAACTAATGAGACTTATTTGTATATTCAGATTAATGAGATCTGTGAAATTTTGAGATAAATCTCTCTCTATCCATCTATTTATCAAAAAGGAGATAGCATTTAAGTTGGTTTTCAAGCAGTGGGGACAGAGGGAGAAGACATCCTGGATGGGAAGAGTTGGCAAAAGGGGTTGTTGTAGAAGAATTCAGCACAAGCTTGGTGAGAAATGTTTAGCTTAGGTCAACAAAGTTCAGTTTAGCTCAGGTGCAGGACACACGAAAGAAGTAAAGGAAATCATGCTAGAAAGACAGGTTGGGGCCAGATTGGAAAGACCGTTGGATTCCAGGTTGGTAACTTTGCAGTGATGATGCAATGGACCCAAATATAATGGAACTGGGGGTTAGGAAACCTTTATCTAGTTCTTAAAGAACTAAGAACTGCCATTAGTCTGCATGAACTTGGGCAAAACACTTGCCCTCACTGGCTCTTGGTTTCTTCATCTGTAAAAAGAGAAGTTTGTGTTCAATGCTCTCAGAGGTTAAACTCTCTACTGAATGTCTATTTTTCTAAGAAAACTGACGTTCAGAAAATTGTGATAAAAGTTTTTCCTTCTTGGATATTTGCTGTAATAGTTACAGAGGCTTGGAGATGATCACCTGTTTAATTCATCATAAAATGCTCTTGCAATTTCATTTGGAAAGAAATACTAAGCAAATTGTCCTGCATATAAGAAGAGAATGGGTAACATGAGCACAATGGATTCCCAGAACGTAAATTGTAATGTTAGGGTGCAAATATCTTATTAAAATTATGTTTCAACATCAACTTGTGAAAATACAATGCATCAAAAGCAACCACTGCATTTTTAGAAGCTGATGAAGTCTTCAATGAAGTCTAGTCTTCACAGCTAGAAGTAGTTTGGCCCATTATAAGAACTGTCTATAAGAACTGTCTAAATGTCCTTTGGCCCATTTTACTGAACTGTCTATCCTTGAATCACTTCCATACAATGACAGGTTTTTCTCTTTTAAAACAGTAATTTTCAAAGAACAGTCTTTTGACATTCCTTCAGAAAAACACTTATGTTGCAAGTGTTCACAGCGTCTAACTTTTTCCCTAAATTAATTGATATTTTACTGATGATTTCTTAAAAGTTGTATATCTGTGATGATTAGTTTTATGTGTCAACTTGGGTAGGTTATGTTGTCCACTTGCTTAGTCAAAGACTAGTCTAGATGTCACTGTGAAGGTATTTTTTAAGTGGGATTAGTATTTATAATCAGTTGACTTTAAGCAAAGCAGATTACCCTCCATAATGTGGGTGGGCCTCATCCAATAATTCGAAGGCCTTAAGAGCAAAGACTGAGTGTTCCCAAATGAGAAGGAATTCTGCCTCTAAACTGCATCATAAAAATTCTGCCTGAGGTTCCGGCCTGCTGGATTTTAAACTCAAGATGGCAACATGAACCCTTCCTTGGGTCTCCCACCTGCTGATCTGCCCTACAGATTTCAAACTTGCCCACAATCACCTGAGCCAATCCCTTAAAATAAAAATGTATCCTCCTCTCTCTCTCCACCCCTGCCCCCTCCCTCTCCCTCCCTCCTTCCCTCCTTCCCTCATTCATTTTCTCTCTTTTTCTCACCCTAATACAAGGAGGATCTCAAATGGAGTATGAGATACATTTAGATTTCTCTGGATATATCTGGCCAAGCGGGTAGCCAGCACTCCATGAGAACATTCCCAGCACTAGAGGTGGGTTTGGCAGTCACGGAAAGAGGGAGCAAATATGTGTGTACTACGGATTCAGATATATCAGAGAATTCAGAACAGCTCATGTGATGGCCCAACAGAAGTCTGTCTGTATTGAAAACTGGGAAACACTCTGAAGAATTTACCATGAAAGAAGAAGCTGGGCATGCTTTGGTTCTCAGAAGAGAGAGATCATGTTAAGAAGAGCCTTGTGTTTGTTTGCTCAGATGTCTTCCAGGTGAGAGTAAAAGCAAAAAGACCTGTTTTGCTAAACTTTTTAAGATACTGGAATGCATTCAGTATTCCTTTAGGACTCAAGAAAGAGTACTGCAAGGAAGCAAGCCATTCTTTTATCGCCACTTTGATACCAGGAGGATGGAGAACATCAGCAAAGTACAGTAGTAGAGGGGTACAGGATCCAGCCGGACAGCCCTACCTGGAAGAGCAATTCTAGGGCCCACCTGGCCTGGGGCAATTTAAGGTGGCCCCTGATGGGAAACTACCCTCCCTGGCATAGCAGTGGGAGAGACTCAGGTGCCTGGTAGAAGAGCAGTGGAAGAGTAGCAGTGTTCCTGATGCCTGGATACGGGCATATGGGGTATCTAGATCAGGGCCATGGAAATGTCTAATGGAGTTACTATGGCACTCGACCAACTGGTGTCAGGCTTGATCCTAAGTGCATGTGAGAAAATCCATATGGCTCCACAAAAACGCATGCGGATTACTTTGCAGGAGGCAGAGATCATCTACCAGAGGTGAGCGCAATGAAAAAATGAAATATGAGTCTTAGAACTAATGAGAATTATTTGTATATTCAGGTTAATGAGATCTGTGAAAATCTGAGCTAAATCTATCT
This sequence comes from Leucopleurus acutus, assembly GCF_964270905.1. Taxonomy (NCBI): domain Eukaryota; kingdom Metazoa; phylum Chordata; class Mammalia; order Artiodactyla; family Delphinidae; genus Leucopleurus; species Leucopleurus acutus. The sequence goes on from NC_139143.1 coordinate 14,987,022, forward strand.
ATCTACCTATGTATACATCCATCCAGCCAATCTCCATTAACCTATATCCACTTCAGAGTATACTCAACGGGTGCTCACTGTGTCAAACCTTGTGCTTTGGAAATCTGTATGTTTCTTAGATGGACAATGTCTTTAGAGCATGGATTCAGGAGAGGAAAGTGAAAAATGGTACAGTTTACAGGTGATAAAAGACAGGAGAAATGGATCCCTTTCCTTCTTTTATATAACCCCCAAACAACCTTCTCCCCTTTTCCTCTCAGACTGTTCAAAACAAACGAAAAACCAAACCAACCAACCAACCAACCAACCAACCAACCAAAACAGATTAAGACATGGTTATTGACCTTGAGGAGAGAAAATAACAAAACCTTATTTGAGTAATAAGATAGATAGGTAGATAGATAGACAGACAGATACAACTTAACCATAGTTTATAAAAGTTAGAAAATATGATATAATGATACAGATGCAAGGCAATATATCTGAACCCAGGATGGCCTGGCTATACCTAATATAGCAAAAACATACATTAGTATTACATTTACATGTTAATCATTTAAAGCAATACCTGATATTTATTTGATAATTAGAAAAAATGTTAATAAACATGATTATGTCCTTATTTATATAATTTGCATTTTCCTAGTTTTTTTCATTGAACTAGTTATTTACATTTTGGGGGTAATTGTATGTATTCACATATTAAAAAATTAAACCAGTACACTGCAAAAGAGTACAACATGAAAAGCGAATCTCTCTCACATTTCCAATTCATAGTACTTAAAATTTTAAACACTGGGATAAGAGACTTTGGAACAAACCAAAATTGTTATGGTGGATTTCACAGATAAAGCTGGTATTAACTGTACCTGAGTTTGGTTAATAATCATCTGATCAATTTCTTCTTTTTTTTTCTTTGATATAGTTGCTATTGTGTAAAGCTAAAACCCATTAAAAAGCAGGGAGGCAAAACTTGAAATACTATGGGATGCATTATGGTGCAAGGAAACAAAAAATAGAGAGAAAAGAAATCAGCAAAGACTTGGGTTTGAGTTTACAGTCTTGATTTGTATAAATATGAGTGAATCACTGAAGTTTTGGCTTTATAGTATATTTTTGTAACATCTCTACCTACAATTATTTTAAAGATAAAATAAGACCAATAGCCACAAAAGCATTTTATAAAGGACAATGCATTACACAGGTAAGACCAAACAATTTTAAACCATCAACAACAGCAGAGGCTAACAGATTCTTTTAATTTAAATGCACATCCACTAACTAACTAATGCTCATATATACTGCAAATAATGTACTTTAAAAATGTTTATCCTGTAGTTATCTAAAGGTCAGATAAAAATTTTCAGCTAAATCTAAAACATATAGTCAATTTTTGGGAAAGAAATTATATTTATATGACAATATACACCTTCAGAAATAGCTTTTGCGTCATTCATTTCTTTATTCATTCCATAAATTTTTGTCGTGCATCACCTGCTATGTGCATCTACTGTGTGTTTTATATGCTGAGAAACAGCAGGTAAGATGTGTACAAGATATTTTCAGATATCTCTTCTGAACCACACATTGCTTTGGGTTATGTTTTTCAAACCTCAAAGATGCTGTTTTTTCTGGTGTAGATATTCATTATATACCTATGATTCCAAACCACTTTTTTACTGCTTCAATAAATTACAACATAAAATGGTAAGTGATTTGAGAAGAATATTTGTGCAAAATTATAAATGATAGTGTCTCTCTTGCGATGAAGACAGATACTTATAAGAGGAAATAATTTAGGGAAGAACTAAAAGTCCACTGATTAGCAACAAATTACAATGAGGATATTAGCACCAAAACACTTATAGACAGAAAATTGAAGATAATGTATTAGCATTAATATTTTACTATTAGTTCCCAAATGCTCACATTTTCAGGCTCTTAATTTTTCATATTACACAGTAAATCACATATAAAAATTAATTATGAGAGTATTGATAAAATGTAAATCCAGGTACTTGTTTACTCATGCTACTATACCCATCAAAGGGAAAAAATAAATTACTATGTACCTGTTTAATTTTTCTTAGAGCCATCGCCTCCTTGTCTCTTTATTTTGGTGAACAGCTTCACTATCACTGAAATTATAATGAACTTTTCTTAGACTTTTCGTGATAGTAATTTTACAAGATTTCTATTTCCTTAATTACGCTCCGAAATGTTCCTTAAATATCTTGATTTACGTTTGGTTCATGTTAGTATCTATGAGCTAATTTTATTTTCAGCACATCTTTTAAAATAGTCTAGCTCTTTACAATGACAGATCAGAATACTGTTGTCATTAAAACGAAATAATGGAAAAAATAAGAAAGCCAAAGTTCAATTTTTATAAAATGTTTTTTCAGAGGAAGAATTTGATAGATGCTGAATTTGTGGAATGTCTACTCAAAAGTTTGTGGTAGCTCAGTTTACACTAAAAGTATGTAGTTGTATGAAAAACATTGATTTATATTTTAAAAACCAAGCGTAACTTTATAGCAGTGATTCGGCTGCAAGGGAACTCTCTTAAAATTATCTATGTAGTCTTTTCAACACCCCGAGTTCCAACCTAATAGAATTTATGGCAAGCATCCTCTTGATTTTTGCGTAATAGAGCTACACAAGTGGCAGAAAGTGACTTTCTAATCTCCCCACATGAAATAGATATCCAAATATTTGCATATTTGGTAGTATATCCCTAGGAGTTGCTAGACTTGTACACATTTCCACAGTAGGGTGGAGAAAAAGTAGAGAGGGCAGTACAAGGATATCAACTTGGCAAAACAGTCTTTAAAAGTTGGGATATATGAGACAAACTTCCCTAAACTATTGGAATTATTTTTTGGCAATTTTTTTCTACGGTTCTAGGTTTGAATGCAACTGGGAAGTACAGTAAACACAGGGATGGGATTTTTAGTCAAGCAAGCAGGATGCCTTTGTTTAAGTCATAGGTCATTTACTAACACTCATATGAAGTTTCACACTCATAGTAAAACAACAATTTTATGTTTAAAATATATATATCAGTCCTTTGTTGTGATTACATGGAATGGAATTGCATAACTACTTCAAAGGTTTAAAATGATGGATTTTTACATCCTTTAACATAAGCAAATGAGTCATATTTATAGCCATGGGATGGCACCTCTCAGGGGTTTTGCACAAATTGTGTGCTTATGAGCTTTGCATAGTCTGTGTAGTTGTGTGATACAGTGAAAGAAGCAGCAAATATTTACCCAATGGATGTCAAGCACTGGGGTCATGTGTCACTTCTCTGATACCAATCAACTCCTCTGGCTGTCAGTTTCAGATAAATTAGTCTGTCTCTGAACATCCCTCTGAATACCAGTCTGGTATCCTGACACATTGTCTGCATAATCATATCTAGTTTTCATATAAATGAAAAAATTGATTTCTTCACCCTGAAAACAATGTTTATTGTTCATTTATTATATGTTGATAGCCTCCCATGTCTTCAGGATAGAACATGAAAGATAGAATTCCTGCCCTCAAAGCACTCACAATATAGTGAGGAAGACAACTAAGTCAACCAATAACTCCAGTAGAGTCGGCGAAATGATATGAGAGACGGGAACCCAGAGAGGAAAGCTGTAAGCTACATATCTATACGTGCCAGGTCAGTCCTTAGTCAAACGCTATTATATTGTCTGGGTCTTTTGCATAAATGGATGAACCAATGAATAAATGAATGAAAGAACCACAAATCAACAGCCTTGAAAATATTTTGTTCTAATATTCTTTAGGTTTTACTTCCCGAAAAAAATGAAGGAAGGAAGGAAGGGAGGGAGGGAAGGAGGGAGGGAGGAAGGAATAGATATTTGTCTGTTTAATTTTAACTATCTTGGTGCGCAGTTGTAATACAATCATTGCAAAGTATACGTACTGTTATGGGCTGAATGATATCCCTCCAAAATTCATACATTGTCTCCCTAACCTCAGTAGCTGAGAATGTGAATACATTTGGATACAGGGTCTTTAAAGAGGTGATTACATTAAAATGAAGCTGTTAGTGTGGGTCCTAATCCAATTTGACCAGTGTTTTCATAAGAAGAGGAATGTTGGACACAAAGACACCAGGGATATATGTGTAGAGAGAAAAGACATGTGAGGACACAGCCAGAAGGTGGCCATCTGCAAGCCAAGAAGAGAGGCCTCAGGAGAAACCAAACCTGCTGACACCTTGATCTTGGACTTCTAGCCTCCAGCATTGTGAGAAAATAAATTCCTGTTATTTAAGCCACCCAGTCTGATATTTTGTCATGGCAGCTCTAGCAAACTACCATTTCTGTGAGTGGGTTAAAAGGATATATTATTCTTTCATGACCATAGTTAACTGAAGCAGGAATGACATGAGGTCATGCAGCAGGACAGTCATAAAAATCCCGGTTTACATCGCGTAACTTTTCATTACTGACTTTGAAGAAATGGCCCCTCTTTTATCAATACTACACGCTGCAGACCTATATTTTCTACATTTATCTCCTCAATTTATGAGTCCCCAAAATTAGACAGTTCCCATTTAACATAAGTAGGCTTGCTTTAAACTTTAAAAACTAAACCTAACATCTGATGACACATTTTAATTGACATGCTGTCATTAAGAATACATTGATAATGTGATAAAGATATGAATGTTGTATTAATATTTTGACACCACTGAATATTATTAATAATGTAATAGAATTTCCCGTCATTCTCTTCCTTTAAACTTAGCTAGCTAAGATTTGTGAGTTGGGAGTCAGAAAGTTACAGCACCAAAATTTTAGTCCTAGCTTTGTCATTAACTAGCTTTATGATTCCAGGCAAATCAATTCAGTTTTCAGAATCTCTATTTTCTCATCTGCCAAATGGGAATAAAACTTTAACCTTTATACATCATTAGGTAATTGAAAAGGCTCATAGAAACTGGTACATACAAAAATATTTTGAAAATATAAACTATCAAGAAAAATATCAGGAAAAATTTATCTGTTCTTGGGATGAGGAAAATCTATCTAGTTTTCTTATCTAAGGAAGAAACTATGAAGGAAGGTATTTCTAGATTTTACTACAAGTTCAAGCAAAAATGACTTCATTGAAAAACCACCATAAATGAGGTTAAAAAAAAATATGAATGATAAAAATAGGAAAAAAAAGAATTATAGTGCCATGAAAATGGTAAGCACACTTAATGTATGTTAAAAATATTAACAATATGAAGAAGAATCTTTAACTTTAAACAACGCACAAAACATTTGAGGAATTAATTGTAAGAAATTAGAAATGCATACATACAAAATGTTACATAAAAGGATGTTGAAATTGCAGTGTTGTTTACAATAGAGAAAAATTAGAAATAATCCAAATATTGTAATGATTTACTTAAATACATTGTGAAATATGTAAAAATACTGCTCAGTCATTGAAAGCATAATTTAGAAAAGAATTTAGTAATTTGGTATTATGATCACTATGTATTATAGTGGTAAAAGACTATAAAACAGTCTGACCCAAAGATATGTGTATATATGTGCATTAACAAAACAAGATTAGAAAATAGCAAATATATAAGTCAAAATGTAATTAGTCATTGTCTCTGGTAGGTGAAATTGTGGGCAAATTTTCTTTTACATTTTTTTCCAAATTTTTTTTAGTATTTATAAGTTACCATTTTTAAATTATTTTATTTTTATATTATACTTAATTTTGAATGTTATCCATTTATATATATGCATGATACAAAATCTAAAAGATGGAAAAGAGCTTATATCAAAATTGTCTCCCTCTACTCTTGTTTCCCAATTATCCACTTCCTTCCAGGAGCTTAGCAATTATTACACATCTATGTGTACCTCCAGAGGTAGTCTAAATATATAATCAAATATACAAATGTTTGTATAGATATGCTTTTCTGCGTGAGTACTTCACATTATACTTCGAAGAAGCTACCCTTTTGGTAAAGATCTGCTCTTTCCATTAAATGACCATACAATATAACAGTGTACATATTATTATTAGCCATAACTTGTTTAACTAGTCTTCTATTGATGTTCATTAGCCTTTTCATGTATATTATATTGTGTTGCATTAAGTTATGTTATATTACATTATATTATATTAGTATGTATATTTGCATGTGGCTAGAAAAATCCGTAACTTTGGAACAATGTTAAGTGTAATAAAATGTAAAAGTCTTCAAGATGTTTGGGAGACTACCTATTACTATGTTTTGATTACTTCTATTAGTGTTATATAGCCACTAGGTTTAAACTAGCTAACTGAAACCAAAGTTAAGGCAATGTATAACTGAGAACTTAAAGGTTCTGTGAAGTTTACCACTCTGTCTTCAGCAGTTCTTTTAGTGCCAGAAAAATACAGGTGACATTTTAAAGTATATACATTGAATATACACAAATGAATGGAGATAGGGCATCTAAGCTTTTTAGACTTGAGCTAAAAAACTGATAACACAGGTGTGATGCTCTGTTAATAGTACTAGGAGGGCTCTGAGATGTCCTATGCAGATGATAAAAATCAAGAAACGAATGGCCTTCCTTCAATACAAAATTGATAGAAAAATATTCTAAAAATTCACTTCTTATTTTGGAAAAAAAATCCATGCACTGACGGATTTGAGGGTCTCAAAAATGGGAGGAAATAGATCGACAAAATAGAGATTCAATTTTAAGAAAATAGACAGGACTTCACTGTTGGCGCAGTGATTAGGAATCCACCTGCCAATGCATGAGACACTGGTCCAAGCCCTGGTCTGGGAAGATCCCACATGCCGTGGAGCAACTAAGTCCCTGTGCCACAATTACTGAGCCTGAGCTCTAGAGCTCGCAAGCCACAACTACTGAGCCTGCATGCCACAACTTCTGAAGCCCGTGCACCTAGAGCCCATGCTCTGCAACAAGAGAAGCCACCACAATGAGAAGCCCCTGCACCACAACGAAGAGTAGCTCCTGTTCACCGCAACTAGAGAAAGCCCGTACACAGCAACAAAGACCCAATGCAGCCATAAATAAATCAAGAAACAAAAAAACAAATAAATAAATAAAAATTAAAAAAAAAGAAAACAGAATTTCAGGGAAATTCTCAAAAGGAAGAACACAGGAAGACAGCAGAGCTGAATGACTTCCAAGGAGACAGACGTATTACTAACTGCATTCACACCAAAATTACTGGCAGTAAGATTCTAATATTTGTAAGTACAACAAATATTGGAGCCAAATTTTAGAATTATTAAGAGTCAACGTTTGGGGTAGTGCTCGAGCTCATAATGATTTCCCCTGTGACTGCATTTTTTTTTTTTTTTTTTTTTGCGGTATGTGGGCCTCTCACTGTTGTGGCCTCTCCCGCTGCAGAGCACAGGCTCCGGACGCGCAGGCTCAGTGGCCATGGCTCACGGGCCCAGCCGTTCCGCGGCACGTGGGATCTTCCCAGACCAGGGCACGAACCCGTGTCCCCTGCATCGGCAGGCGGACTCTCAACCACTGTGCCACCAGGGAAGCCCTATGGCTGTATTGTTCTTTCTTCTCTTCTTCTAGTACCCATAGCCTGCCTCTTTGGTCCCAAAGTTGGACACAGGATCCAAGATGGAACAACCAGCATTCTTCCTCAGTATTTTTCAACCTGGGCAGGGAATTTCTCCAGGCATTATAGTATGAGCTCAGAGCTGCTGCTGACTATGTTCTCTAGCCCATGGAGAAAGCCCACAGTTACAAAAGGGAAAGAATCCCATTCCAGAAAGAAACAAAACTGAAATAGTTGGACTTTTATCATTTGCAATGGAAAGATTCAGGACTCAGGACTCAAGTATATACTTACTTTGTAAAACCAAGAATGAATAATAATCACTGTTTTTGAAACAGTCAAACATTTGCCGTGGATAAAATCAAATATATTGTAAAAGGCATTTCCTTTCCAATTTAAGATAGCTATCAAGCACTTGGGAGAATGAATAAAAGCATTTTCTTTCCAGTTGCATCACTGAGTCATTTACTAAGAGAAGTAACATTAAGCTTTCCTGGGCATTAATTTTTTGTATCTGTGATACAAAGATACTATTTTGAAAATAATTTATAAAAATATTAAGGGAATTTTATCCTTTAGGGAACTGAAGCATTCATGTAGACAGTGAAAAATATTGACAGAAGTGCAATATGAGGAAAGAGTACTTTGAATTTAATTTCTGCCTCTTTTTTCTTAATATGTATTCAATACAACTAAATTCCCTTAATATCCCCGATGTCTGTGTACTGGGTACTTCTTTATAGCATTTACAGCTTTAGAGCTTTTAATCCCTCCTGGTCTCTATTTTTAGAGAAAGGACACCCTAATAATCTGAGAATGTAGTGTCTGTTAATAGAGGTATTCTCCCAGTTTGTTGAATTTTCTAAATCGGATAGAAAGACAAAGACTCTAAAGCTTATCCAGATGTGGTTTTATAATGATGTCACTAGGCTTTATTCCATAATCAGGCCGCTAAAAATATACAGTTTTAGCCTTTGTATCAGCAACAAGGTTAATGGAAATATGCACCAAGGGTAAATACTTTAACAGATTGTGTCATCAGGAAATAAACACCATTTAAAAGGATTTAAAATAAGTAGATTTTATTTTACACTGACTAATGCACAGAAATATAATACAATAGAGCTGTTAACAAATAAACTTAATGCTTTTCTCTTCTCCTCATCCTTTTGCCATCTGTATTGTTAAGACCAATTAGCTTTTTGCATCTAAAGTTCTAAATTACTGGTTCCTTCACCTACTGAACGGAGACAATGGTTGCATAGGTTCAGCTGTGACTATTTCAGAGTAAAGTCATATTTCAATCATTTACTTTCTAAAATGGGTTAGCTCATCCTGTATCATTACTTCAATGGCTACAGCACCTCTGATGATCTGACTGCCACCTTGCCTCTCACTACTCTTGATCACTTACCCAGGGTGCTCAGTCATGTTAAACTGTGGGCTACTTAATTTTCATGAGATGCACATTCACAGCTCTGTGTCACTGACCATTCCACTATGGTTCTTAGGTCTGCCTGTCCTTCAGCTCTGAAACGCTACTCTAAAGCCTGCAAAAATTCACCTCCTCCATGCTACTTTATCTTCCTGATGAATTACCTCTTTCTTTGTTCTCACACCTGTTACAGAAAATACCACAGAGTGAACAGCTTCATGTTTAGTTGAGTATGTTTCCATCGAAGCAATTGAACTGGGAATGTTTTGAGGGAAAGATGAAAATATCTTAATCACATATGTAACATCCAACCTCCAATGTAGCAACTTGTACACGGTAGATGCTCAACTAATATTTCCTGAATTAAAATGAATATGTACTGTAGAGACATGCCTGCAAGGGATGTTTGGTATTAAGAGTCCTTATGATTTAACAATACTTGTACTATTTCTACAACTAAAAGCACGTGTTCATCGATCATTTACTATTTCCACAAAAGAGTGGTGAGCATTAACCATTTTTTGCATGTATTATCACACGTAATTCTCACACTAAGTCTCTGAAGTAGGTACTGTTATTTCTATTTCACCAGGAAAGTAAGGCTCAGCAAAGTCACACTTGAATGATTAGGCCTCTGAACTTTGCTGTAGGAATTCTAAGGATGACTCTCATTGACTCTCACACTTGTACGAATTCCTCTCCCTTGAGTGTGGGTGGAAGCTGTGAATGTGGGGAGATACCACTCCCATGATTACCTCACCTTACATGGAAAAAAGAGATGATCCTGGTGTGCCCAATCTCATTATGAGCCCCTTTTAAAATCAGAGTTTCCTCCAAATGCTAATAGTGGAAGCCAGAGAGATTCAAAGCATGAAAGGGATTTTATGCAAGAGATGATCTGCATTACTGAGATGAAGGCGGCCAGGTGAGTGCGGCCTCTAGAAGTTAAAAGCAGCCCCAGGCTGACAGCCAACAAGGAAACAGCAACATCAGCCCTACCACTGCAAGGAACTGAATTCTGTCAACAACCTGAATGAGCCTGGAAGCAAATTCTTCCCCAGAGCCTCCAAAAGAGAGCCCAAGCTGCCCAACTCCTTGATCTTGGCCTTGTGAGACCCTAGTCAGAAACCCAGCTAAACCCACCCAAACTTCCTACTTACAGAACCATGAGCCAGCAAATGAGTTTTGTCTTAGGCTGTCTACTGAACGTCCCTGTCAGTTAGGTGCTGCTGTGAGACTGAGTTATGGCCATTAGAATGTGGGCAGAAGTGAAATATGTCACTCCCAGGTCTGGCCCACAAAAATCTCCAACTTATTATCCTTCATTCTCTTTTCTCACCTACTACAGCAATGGAGAGAACTCCAGAGCGTCCTTGGGATTCGTGTTAAAGATGGCAGAACCTTCATCTGCCTGTGTCCTCGAATGTGCAGAGCGAGGAAGCTCTAGCAACGAAACTCTTTGGCTGGTAAGTGAACAAGAAATAAATTTCTATTGTGTTTCTGCTATTAGAAACTAACGTGTGTGTGTGTGTGTGTGTGTGTGTGTGTGTGTGTGTGTGTGTGTGTGTGTGTGTGTTACATCATCTAGGGTTATTCTAACTAATATAGAGAAGGTTTTATCTGATCTAAGAACTCAAGGAGAATGATCCAGACATATAAAGACCTGGAAAAAGAGAACTCCAGTCAGAGTAAGCAGCCAATTCAAAGGTCTGGAAAAATAAGAAGGCTTGCTGTATTTAAACAAACAAATGTAAACAGAAAGAAAACCGATGTAGCACTACAGAAATAAATGGTAGTGGGAGAATGATCTGAAATAAGGCTAAGAAAGTAGATGAGAGCCAGATAAGTGTTGTAAGCCAAGAGAAAGACTTTGGATTTTATTTTAAGATTGGATGTGAACCTGCGGTACAGCACAGAGACCTCAGCTCTGTGCTCTGTGACCACCTAGATGGGTGGGATGGGGGGGGAGGTTCGAGAGGGAAGGAATATAGGTATACATACAGCTGATTCACTTCACTGTACAGGAGAAACTAACACAATGTTGTAAAGCAATTATACTCCAATAAAAAAAATAATTAAAAAATAAAGATTGGATGTGAGAGATGAAAGGAGTCCAAGATTCAATCCAGGTTTTTATTTCTGGCAAAAGGGTGAGGAGCATTATTGTTAGTAACACTGATACTAATAGTGTTTATGTTCTCAGTAGTGTTTCTGAGATAGGAAGCTCAGGCAAAGGAATGCATTTTATGGGAGGTGGTAGATACAGTGAATTCAGTTTTAGGGAGTTGGAGTAAAATGCCTGGAGCAGGAGGGTCCAATATGTGGATAGAAAAAATGTCCATGGCTTCGGAAGAGTGTCTGAATTGGAGATGAGGACTGAGTCATCACAGAGACATTGTGCAGAGTATTCCAAGAAGAGCCCTGAGATAAACCAACATTTGTGGGTGGAAGGAAAAGAAGAGGCTAACAACCAGAGCTTGAGTAATAAGAGGGAAATTGAGATGGCAGGTGTCACAGACACCAGGAGAAGAATGTTCTGGGATGGAAAAATGATCAACAATCTGTCCAAGTGTCATGAACTGTATGGCCTTTACGTTGGCCCTGAATTGGCTCTATAAGAATTTTGATAGCCCAGCAAGAATGGTTTCAATTGTGTGGTGAAGTCATTGTGGAGTCAATGGAGGGGGAGAGAGTTGAGCTTTGTCCCCCCAAAGATATGTTCAAGTCCTAAACCCTGTACCTGTGAACGTGACCTTGTTTGGAAGTAAGGTCTTTGCAGATGTGATCAAGTTAAGAGGAAGTCATACTGGATTAGGGTGGGTTCTAAATCCAACATGGCTGGTGTCCTTATAGGATAAGAAAAATCTGGACACAGGGAGGGCCCCATGGAATGAGAGAGGCGGATACTGGAGTGAGACAGTGGCAAGCCACGGAATGTCACGGATTAGCCACTGAATATCACCAATTAGCCACAGAATGCCACCAACTGTAGTGACCACCAAAAGCTGGTGTAGGCTATGAAGAAGCCTCCCTTAGAGTTCTCAAAGGGAGCAGAGCCCTGCTGACACCTTGATTTAGGACTTCTAGCCTCCAGACTATGAGAGAATAAATTTCTGTTGTTTTAGGCATCTGATTTGTGGTATTTTGTAATGGTAGCTCTAAGAAATATACAGGAGATTAGGAGGCAAAGCAAGTGAGCCAGTGGAGGTAGGGAATGTGACTGTGAAGGTGAGAAAGGCAAGGCTGGGACCATAAGTGGGAGATGAAACTCAAAGTCTGTTTTTCCCATGTTTTTTTCCCCTCCACATGTAAGAGTGTCGAGCCTATCAAATGCTGATGGAAGGAGTTAGTACAGGAAGAGAGAGAAAGATACAGGAAAAGTAAGGCTGAAAGAGAGGTCCTTACAAAGGTAGGAGAAGATGATCTAGAGGGGGAATTAGTCCTCGACAGGGTAATGAACACTCCTTTGTTTCCTGAGAGAAGGAGGGAAACACTGGTTCTAATGTAGGAAGTGTTCCATGACAGCAAACTGAGGAACCCCATCCAAGAGCTTCAATTTGAGGTGAAAAGCCACCATCTGCTCACATTCAGGGAGATCAGAGCTTGAAGAACTGTGGACAATGACTGAAGAACTGGCACTGGCAAATGTGAGACTAGGGAAATAAAGAAAGTTAGAGAGAAAGTATTTAGAAGCCAATTGGAGAACACTAGCTATCAGAATGGCACCCATCTGTATGCTTAACCAATTCTCTTTGGTAGAGCTCAGGAAGCCCCAGTGTGGGTGTCAAAAACACAGCCAAATATATTGATCTAGTTTTGGTGGGTTTTCACTTGAATATATTGTAATAATAATGGGGCAAGAAAGTTGAGAGACTTGAAAAGAAAACAATTCAAGCTCTATGCTCTGGAGCTACCTCAGAAGGCAAAGAAAGACAGGGTCTAATAAAGCAAAGAGATGGAGGGGTTAAGAAACTGAGAGTTTCAAAGAAGAACCACAGATATGTTCAGTGTGAGTAAATGAGTGAAAGAGCTGGAAAACGGGTGTTTGTAGTTGAATAGTGGAATATGTGGATTTAATGTGTTAGACATGGAGCATTTCTAAGTGATGGCAACATCCAGAGTACCAAAATGAAAGCAATTAACTTAAGAGTGCAATCAAGTTTCCTATAGATGAGAAGGTAAAGGATCTGAGAGGCTGAGTTGCCAAAGGATTGTTCCCATGACAGTTGAAACAACACAGGTTGCTGGCAGATTTGGGGTGGAGAAAGAAGAAAGAGGAAAATCTAAGTGCTCAAGTCTTTACTGAATCAGGGAACAAGGGTAAGATGTTAGTAAAGATGATCAAAACAAAGAAAACTTCTACAGCCAAAGAGCATGGGTCTCATGGATCAATGAGTATTAAAGGAAGGTAGAAAAGCTGGGATGATGTTTGGTAGGAGAAGCAGAGGATGCCGACCCTGTCCCCTTGATTTCTGCATTACATGGGACATCAAAGACTGATTCACACCTACTTAAAATGGCTGAAGAAGAAATTGCTACCTTTAGGGGAGGGTCAGTTTTCATTTATTTCAAGAAGATATAATAAATATAACATGAAGAGTATGAAGCCTTCTCTAACCATTTCCCACTGAAATATAATCTCCATGAGGGCAGGGCCTTTGCATCTTTTGTTATCTATTGTATCTTCAATGCTTAGAAAAGTATTGAGTGTCTACATAGTGTCTACAGAGTAACAGTCACAATAATATTCAATAATATTCAACTAATGAATACTATTATGAGTATTACTCAATAATATTGAGTAAATAAATGACGATTCCAGATAAAAGTGATTATCTCCTTTCTAAATATTTTTTATTACTGTAATGGGATATATCAGTTTTTAAAATGATTTTGAACAGATGCCTTATATTTTCTAATATTTTTTAGGTATTTGAGGAAAGTTTTATAATGCTATTAATCACAGCATCAAATAAATAGAACAGAATTACAGGATGAATTGTGTACTGTCAAAATTCATGTGTTGAAATCCTAGCCCCCAGTACTTGAGAACATGACCTTATTTGGAAATAGGGTCAGACTGTCATACTGAGTGAAGTAAGTCAGACAGAGGAAGAGAAATATCATATGATATTCCGCTTATATGAGGAATCTAAAAAAAGATATAAATGAACTTATTTACAAAACAGAAACAGACTCACAGACTTTGAGAACAAACTTATGATTACCAGGGGGGAGGGGTGGCAGAGAGGGATAGTTAGGGAGTTTGGGATTGACATGTACACACTGCTATATTTAAAATGGATAAACAGGAGATTGGTTCAAGACGGCAGAGTAGAAAGATGTGCGTTCACTCCCTCTTGAGAGAGCACTGGAATCACAACTAACTGTTGAACAATCATCAACAGGAAGACACTGGAACTCAACAGAAAAGATACCCCACATCCAAAGACAAAGGAGAAGTCGCAATGGGATGGTGGGAGGGGCAGAGTCACAATAATTATACCACAGAAGTCCACCCACTGGAATGAAGCTTCTGAGCTCCACGTCAGGCTTCCCAACCTGGGGGTCCGGCAACAGGAGGAGGAATTCCCAGAGAATCAGACTGTGAAGGCTAGTTGGGATTTGATTGCAGGACTTAGACAGGACTGGGAGAAACAGAGACTCCACACTTGGAGGGCACACACAAAGTAGTGTGCACATGAGGACTCAGGGGGAAGGAGCAGTAACCCCAGAGGAGACTGAACCAGACCTACCTGCTAGTGTCGGAGAGTCTCCTGCAGAGGCGGGGGGCAGCTTTGGCTCACCATGGGGACAAGAACACTGGCAGCAGAAGTTCTGGGAAGTACTCCTTGGCATGAGCCCTCCCAGAGTCCACCATTAGCCCCACCAAAGAGCCTGCAGGCTCCAGTGCTGGGTCGCCTCAAGCCAAACAACCAACAGGGAGGGAACTCAGCCCCACCCATTATCAGACAAGTGGATTAAAGATTTACTGAGCTCTTCCCACCAGAGCAACATCCAGCTCTACCCACCACCAGTCCTTCCCACCAGGAAGCTTGCACAAGCGTCTTAGATAGCTCATCCACCAGAGGGCAGACAGCAGAAGAATGCAGAACTACAGTCCTGCAGCCTGTGGAAAGAAAACCACATTCACAGAAAGAAAGACAAAATGAAATGACAGAGGACTATGTAGCAGATGAAGGAACAAGATAAAATCCCAGAAAAGCAACTAAATGAAGTAGACAGGCAACCTTCCAGAAAAAGAATTCAGAATAATGATAGTGAAGATGATCCAGGACCTTGGAAAAAGAATGGAGGCAAAGATTGAGAAGATGAAAGACACGTTTAACAAAGACCTAGAAGAATTAAAGAACACACAAACATAGATGAACAATACAATAACTGAAATGAAAAATACACTAGAAGGAATCCAAAGCAGAGTAACTGAGGCAGAAGGAAAGATAAGTGACCTGGAAGACAGAACGGTGGAATTCATTGCCATGGAACAGAATAAAGAAAAAAGAATGAAAAGAAACGAAGACAGCGTAAGAGACCTCTGGGACAACATTAAACACACCAACGTTCACATTATACGGGTCCCAGAAGGAGAAGAGAGAGAGAAAGAACCCAAGAAAATATGTGAAGAGATTACAGTCGAAAACTTCCCTAACATGGGAAAGGAAATAGCCACCCAAGTCGAGGAAGCACAGAGAGTCCCAGGCGGGATAAACCCAAGGAGAAACATGCTGAGACACATAGTAAACAAATTGACAAAAATTAAAGACAGAGAAAAATTATTAAAAGCAACCAGGGAAAAACAAAAAAATAACATAAAAGGGAACTCCCATAAGGTTAACAGCTGATTTCTCAGCAGAAACTTTACAAGCCAGAAAAGAGTGGCACAATATATTTAAAGTGATGAAAGGGAAGAACCTACAACCAAGGTTACTCTACTCGGCAAGGATCTCATTCAGATTCGATGGAGAAATCAAAAGCTTTACAGACAAGCAAAAGCTAAGACAATTCAGCACCACCAAACCAGCTCTACAACAAATGCTAAAGGAACTTCTCTGAGTGGGAAACACAAGAGAAGAAAAGGACCTACAAAAACAAACCCAAAACAATTAAGAAAATGGTAATAGGAACATACATAATGATAATTACATTAAATATGAAAGGATTAAATGCTCTAGCCAAAAGACACAGGCTTGCTCAATGGATACAAAAACAAAACCCATCTATATGCAGTCTACAAGAGACCCAGTTCAGACGTAGGCACACATACAGACTCAAAGTGAGGGGATGGAAAAAGATATTCCATGCAAATGGAAATCAAAAGAAAGCAGGGGTAGCAATACTCATACCAGATAAAATAGACTTTAAAATAAAGAATGTTACAAGAGACAAGGAAGGACACTACATAATGATCAAGGGATCAATCCAAGAAGAAGATATAACAATTATAAATATATATGCACCCAACATAGGAGCACCTCAATACATAAGGCAACTGTTACCAGCTATAAAAGAGGAAATAGACAATAACACAGTAATAGTGGGGGTCTTTAGCACCTCACTTACACCAATGGACAGCTCATCCAGACAGAAAAGTAATAAGGAAACACAAGCTTTAAATGACACAACAGACCAGATGGATTTAGTTGACATTCAGAGGACATTCCGTCTGAAAACAGCAGATCACACTCTCTTCTCAAGTGCACACAGAACATTCTCTAGGATAGATCACATCTTGGGTCACAAATCAAGCCTTGGTAAATTTAAGAAAACTGAAATCATATCAAGCATCTTTTCTGACCACAATTCTATGAGATTAGAAATAAATTACAGGGAAAAAAAGTAATAATCACAAACACATGGATGCTAAACAATACATTACTAAATAACCAATATGTCACTGAAGAAATCAAACAGGAGATAAAAAATACCTAGAGACAAATGACAACGAAGACACGATGATCCAAAACATATGGGATGCAGCAAAAGCAGTTCTAAGAGGGAAATTTGTAGCAATACAATCCTACCTCAAGAAACAAGAAAAATCTCAAATAAACAATCTAAGCTTATACCTAAAGGAACTAGCGAACGAAGAACAAACAAAACCCAAAGTTAGTAGAAGGGAAGACATAATAAAGATCAGAGCAGAAATAAATGAAATAGAAACAAAGAAAACAATAGCAAAGATGAATAAAACTAAAAGCTGGTTTTTTGAGAAGATAAACAAGATTAATAAACCTTTAGCCAGATTCACCAAGAAAAAGAGGGAGAGGACTCAAATCAATAAAATTAGAAATGAAAAAGGAGAAGTTACAAGGGACACTGCAGAAATACAAAGCATCCTAAGAGACTGCTACAAGCAACTCTATGCCAATAAAATGGAAAACCTGGAAGAAATGGACAAATTCTTAGAAAGGTATAACCTTCCAAGACTGAACCAGGAAGAAGGAGAAAATATGAACAGACCAATCACAAGTAATGAAAATGAAACTGTGGTTAAAAATCTTCCAACAAACAAAAGTCCAGGGCAAGATGGCTTCACAGGTGAATTCTATCAAACATTTGACAAGCGCTAACACCCATTCTTCTCAAACTCTTCCAAAAACTGCAGAGGAAGGAACACTCCCAAATTCATTCTCCAAGGCCACCATCACCCTGACACCAAAACCAGACAAAGATACTACAAGAAAAAGAAAATTACAGACCAATATCACTGATGAATATAGATGCAAAAATCCTCAATAAAATACTAGCAAAGAGATTCCAACAACACATTAAAAGGATCATACACCACGATCAAGTGGGATTTATCCCAGGGATGCAAGGATTCTTCAATATATGCAAATCAATCAATGTGATACACCTTTTTAACAAACTGAAGAAGAAAAACCATGTGATGATCTCAATAGATGCATAAAAAGCTTTTGACAAAATTCACCACCCATTTATGATAAAAACTCTCCAGAAAGTGGGCATAGAGAGAACGTACCTCAACATAATAAAGACCATATATGACAAACCCACAGCCAACATTGTTCTCAATGGGGAAAAACTGAAAGCATTTCCTCTAAGATCCGGAAAAAGACAAGGATGTCTACTCCCACCACTATTATTCAACATAGTTTTGGAAGTCCTAGCCATGGCAAACAGAGAAGAAAAAAGAAATAAAAGGAATACAAATTGGAAAAGAAGAAGTAAAACTGTCAGTCTTTGCAGATGACATGATACTAGACATAGAGGATCCTAAAGATGCCACCAGAAAACTACTAGAGCTAATCAGTGAATCTGGTAAAGTTGCAGGATACAAAATTAGTACACAGAAATCTCTGGCACTCCTATACACTAACAATGAAAAATCAGAAAGAGGAATTAAGGAAACAATCCCATTCACCATTGCAACATAAAGAATAAAATATCTAGGAATAAACCTACCTAAGGAGGCAAAAGACCTGTACTCAGAAAAGTATAAGACACTGATGAAAGAAATCAAAGATGACACAAACAGATGGAGAGATATACCATGTTCTTGGATTAGAAGAATCAATATTGTGAAAATGACTCTACTACCCAAAGCAATCTACAGATTCAATACAATCCCTGTCAAATTACCAATGGCATTTTTTACAGAACTAGATAAAAAAAATCTTAAAATTTGTATGGATACACAAAAGACCCCAAATAGCCAAAGCAATATTGAGGGGGGAGAAAAAATGGATCTGGAGGAATCAGACTCCCTGACTTCCAACTATACTACAAAGTTGCAGTAATCAAGATAGTAGGGTACTGGCACAAAAACATAAATATAGATCAATGGAACAGGATAGAAAGCCCAGAGATAAACCCATGCACGTATGGTCAACTAATCTATGACAAAGGAGGCAAGGATATACGATGGAGAAAAGACAGCCTCCTCAATAAGTGGTGCTGGGAAAACTGGACAGCTACATGTAAAAGAATGAAATTAGAACACTCCCTAACACCATACACAACAATAAACTCAAAACAGACTAAAGACCTAAATAAAATCAAAACGGATTAACGACACTATAAAACTCTTAGAGGAAAACATAGGAAGAACACTCTTTGACATAAACCACAGCAAGATTTTTTTGAGCCACCTCCCAGAGTAATGGAAATGAAAACAAAAATAAACAAATGGGACCTAATGAAACTTAAAAGCTTTTGCATAGCAAAGGACACTATAAACAAGACGAAAAAAGAACCCTCAGAATGGGAGAATAATTTGCAAACGAATCAATGGACAAAGGATTAATCTCCAAAATATATTAACAGTTTATGCAACTCAATATCACAAAAACAAACAACCCAATCAACAAATGGACAGAAGACCTAAATAGACATCTCTCCAAAGAAGACATACAGATGGCCAATAGTCCCATGAAAAGCTGCTCAACATCACTATTTATTAGTGAAATGCAGACCAAAACGACAATGAGGTACTACCTCACACTGGTTAGAATGGGCATCATCAGAAAATGTGCAAACAACAAATGCTGGAGAGGGTGTGGAGAAAAGGGAACCCTCTTGCACTGCTGGTGGGAATGTAAATTGATACAGCCACTGTGGAGAACAGTATGGAGGTTCCTTAAAAAACTAAAAATAGAATTACCATATGACCAAGCCATCCCACTACTGGGCATACACCCAGAGAAAACCATCATTCAAAAAGACACTTGCACCCCCAATGTTCATTGCAGCACTATTTACAATAGCCAGGTCATGGAAGCAGCCTAAATGCCAATCGACAGACGAATGGATAAAGAAGATGTGGTACATGTATACAATGTACTATTACTCAGCCACAAAATGGAACAAAACTGGATCATTTGTAGTAATGTGGACGGACCTAGAGACTGTCGTACAGAGTGAAATAAGTCAGAAAGAGAAAAACAAATATCATATATTAACGCATATATGTGGAATCTAGAAAAATGGTACAGATGAAGCAGTTTGCAAGGCAGAAATAGAGACACAGATGTAGAGAACAAACGTGTGGACACCAAGGGGGGAAAGCGGCTGTGGGGGGTGATGGTGTCATGAATTGGGAGACTGGGATTGACATATATACACTAATATGTATGAAATAGATAATAAGAACCTGCTGTATAAAAAAATAAAATAAAATTCAAAAAAATAAAATCGATAACCAACAAGGACCTACCGTATAGCACAGGGAACTTGGTTCAGTATTCTGTAACAACCTAACTGGGAAAAGAATTTGAAAAAGAATAGACACATGTATTTGTATAACTGAATCACTTTGTTGTACACCTGAGACTAACAACGTTGTTAATCAACTATACTCCAACGTAAAAGTTAAAAAAAAAAAGATGAAGTCATCAGGGTGGGCCCTAATCCAATATGACTTGCGTTCTTATAAAAAGGGGAAATTTCCACACAGGCAGCACACAAGGAGAAGGCCATGTGAAGAGGAAGGCAGAGATCAGGGAGATGCTTCTACAAGTCACAGAACACCAAAGATTGCCAGCAAACCACCAGAAGCTAGGGGAGAGGCATGACACAGATTCTCCCTTACAGCCCCTAGAAGGGACCAACCCTCACCAACACATTGATACGGGACTTCTAGCCTCTAGAACTGTGAGACAATCAATTTCTGTTGTTTAATCCACCTCGCGATACTCTGTCCTAGCAGCCCTAGCAAATTTACACAAGTAGTTTAGCCAAAACAGAATTCACTACATATTGGATAATTAAATGAAAAATTCTAGGAAGCTACAGGAACAGCCTACCTCATTAAAACTGTTTACCACATTTAGCATATTAATTACTTCTGAATTATGCATCGGTGTTTGTTGTCATTTACTTTAAAGTATTAATTTACTGATTCTCAGTGTTCGTCAATTTAATTCAATTCATTTCAACTCAATCCAATAAGAGATTATTAGAGGCCAATTGGGTTCTTATTCCTAGGCTACCTACTATAGCGATCATGAACATAAATAACATGATAACTGTACTCAATGCACCTACACTCTTATTTGGAATCGAGATCTATCGCCTTTAAAATAAGTTAATACTGGAGCCTGTGCTCCGCAACGGGAGAGGCCACAACAGTGAGAGGCCCGCGTACTGTAATATAAGTTAATATTGCAAGACAGAATGTATTCAAGTGACAAATTTGGAGGAAAATGATAAGAATCTGTGGATCAAAGGAAGATGTGGGAATTGAGCTAGATCATCATATATGGGTAACATTTTAATGGGGGTAGATCATGCTAGAGGTATGGAGAATACCACACTTGATACTGGCTAGAAGGAAATGAGTAAGGCGATCTACCTGATTAAATATCAAAGTAAAGAGTAGAGAGAACTAACAGATAAGTACTGATAGGTGAATGCAATCAGATTCCTGAAATATCCATTGTACCAATTTTATTATATATATTAAAATTGGGAAAAATACTACAAAAATTCAGATGATATCCAAACCGTAGTAAATTTAAAAGATAAAAAGACCCCTTCAAAAAAAAGAAAGAAAACACTAGAATCCCATTACTGGGAGATAAGCACTGTTAAGACTTTGGTGTATATCCCTAGACATACATATTCATTCATTCACATCCATGTATACATACACATGTGTACACACATATATTTTACTAAAATAGATTCACATATTACGTGCTGTTGAAGTGTTTGTTTTTTTTTTTTTTTTTTTTTTTCTTTGCGGTACGCGGGCCTCTCACCGCTGTGGCCTCTCCCGTTGCGGAGCACAGGCTCCGGACGCGCAGGCCCAGCGGCCATGGCTCACGGGCCCAGCCGCTCCGCGGCATGTAGGATCTTCCCGGACCAGGGCACGAACCCGTGTCCCCTGCACTGACAGGCAGACTCCCAACCACTGCGCCACCAGGGAAGCCCTGAAGTCTTTGTTTTTAACACATTTCCACATTATTAAATATTCTTCTACAGCATCCTGAGGTGTATGGCCACACAATATTCCATTAGTGGACACAGAAGCTTTCTGCTGGTGAACACAGGCCAGTGATTCCATGTACTAAGTTCTAACTTCATAGATGAAGCTTCTCCATAGTTAGTTCCCAGTTCTGGACTTGGAGAGGGAGGTAGATGGTTCATTTTACAAATATTCCAATGGCTTTCTGGAAGGTAGCAGTATAACAGCTGACACTGTCATAGCAACAGTTTGGAGGTCAGAGGGTTCAGGATATATGTGCAGGAATACAAAGGATTGTTCCACTGATTCACTCTCCCCTCCTCCATTCTCCAAAAGAAACCAGTGAAGAAAGAACACACTGTCTGATTCCATTCATATTAAATACAAAACAGCAAAACAAAACAAAAAATCTATGCTAAATGATCAGGAAAGCAGTCACCTGAGTCAAGAGATAAGACATGAGGGCAAAAACGGGGGGCCTCTAGGGTGCCAATAATGTTCTGTGTCTTGATCTGGTTCCATAGATGTGTTCAGTTTGAGAATATTCATCAAGCTGTATACTTAAGATATGTTTTTGGTGTGAATTTATCATTCAATTAAGAAGCTTTAAGAAATAAATTTAAAATAATGGCAGTTCTTACTGCTCAAAGTAGCAGGCAGGTTCTATTTGTAAAGCTCTCCATGGAAGTAAGCATTCGTAAGTCAGACAGAGAAAGAGAAATATCACACGATATCGCTTATATGTGGAATCTAAAAAGAAATGACGCAACTGAACGTCTTTACAAAAGAGAAACAGACTCACAGACTTAGAGAATGAACTTATGGTTCCCGGGCAGGGAGGGTAGAGGGAAGGGATACTCAGGGAGTTTGGGATTGACACGTACACACTGCTATATTTAAAAAGGATAACCAACACGGACCTACGGTATAGCACAGGGAGCTCTGCTCAATGTTATGTGGCAGTCTGGATGGGAGGTGGGGTCTGGGGGAGAACGGATACATGTAGATGCATGGCTGAGTCCCTTTGCTGTGCACCTGAAACTATCGCAACATTGTTAATCGGCTATACTCCAATATAAAATAATGTTTTTTTTTAAAAGAAGACATTCCATCACCTTTTTCAGGATTTAACTCCACTACTTTTCTAACTGGATCTGATTCCCACTATTCCTCTGAAATCCCTTCAAATAGAGAGCCTTTTCCTACCATTTAAGAGTATATAATATTCATCAATTAGGTTAACAGATCACAGGTAATATCTGGGTACAGATCTTAAAATATACATTTAAACATATTTAAGTTCTTCACATACTTGTGCACTGGAGAAGCATCTTAAAGTAAGAATGATACTTTGGTTGTATTGTTTACAACCACAGCTGATATTTAAACATTCTGTACAAGTCATTTCACTTCACTTCACCCTTTGTTAGTAAGTGAACAGGGCTTTTTAAAGTAAAGCATCCATTGTTTGTTAACCCAAGGATCAGGGCTGTGGCTAAACCTTAAGCAACTCTTCTGCAGTCTTTGATCACAGAGTTAGCAGCTTAGTAACTTGGCCTCTGAAGGCTTTCACTTCTTTCCATTATTTGGACTTTTTTCCTTGTATCCTCAAGGTTTCTTAGACTTTGTATAATTTAACGCTATATGTCAGTGACATCAAAAGGGCACAAAGTATGAATTAGTTTGTAATAAGAAGGTACCATCACTCATAGATGAGATCACTGCCTTACCTGAAAACCCTCACATGCTCTGTCTTATTAATACTTTGCCTTATGGGTTAGAACACAAGCATGTTAACAGTATTCCCCTCAGTAACATTACTTCATGTAAGAAGAGTGATTTAGAATCACCGCATTGTGGTATTCAAAAATGCAAAATGAAAGAAAATATCAAGGTTAAAGTGAAGTTTTGTTTTCCTAAGAAAAGATGTTTTGTAAGCCATCAGTGTGAATGAATACAGTTTAGCTCAGATTTGTAGAGTGTTGATAAGGTTTCTTATAGTGCTTGGTTAGAAGTACCTAACCTTTGAACACTTTCCTTTATTGTGTCATAAGCAATACAGCTTCTTCTATCATAAATGTCTCATCGTAAGACTTAAGTGTTTGGAAGTTTCAAGATGAACATTTCTATTTTGCTGTTTATACATGGTTCTTTCTGACCTTGGCAAATAAGACCAAAAAAAAGTTTTAGCACTTTTAGTGGTTAAAGATATAAATACTTACTGTCTATGTGACTTTACCAGAAATTCATCTGCTTTTCCTCTCTGTCTCTCTCTGCCTCTGCCTTTGTCTTTCTATCTGTCTGTCTCTCTCTCATACTCACACTCACACTCACACACACACACACACACACACACACACACACACACACACACACTCCTTATACCACTATTATCCTTGTCTTACTGGCTCAGTCTTAGTGATAGAATCTCAGGTCCTAATGGTGATGGGAAGATGCCACCAATGGCACTAGAAATCAGTCACTCTTATTCAATCATAAGACTACTATAGATTTATGAGATAATACACTTGAAAATGTTCACGTTTTAAGGTTTGGTGTCAGATATAATTTTTAGGGAATCCCTTTTGACATTTCCCCCTTTGAAATTTTCGTATTCGTAAGCAGCAAAGGTATAGGTTGGGTTAACTAAGAACCATTTACATAGTAAGAAAAGAGTTGTCCTGAGGGATCCCTATTCTTTCTTCACTGGTCAGCACAACTCACGTAAACCCCCTTGTCATGCTCGTAGTATACTTCTTCAGGTTACCACCATCTTGCTATCCTTGCTTCCAAAAACTTTGTAGGCTTCTGTGAACTATCTCACGAACTTCTTAAAGATTGCCAGTTTCTAGTAGGGTGCTCATTTAAAATGAGAATCATCTGGTTGGCTACAGTTTGGATGGTCATCATCAATCAGGAACCTACCTAGCCTGAACTTTGAAACAATCCCAGTATGTTGTGAACAGACTCACAAAAGGTTTCTTTTTTCCTCCCCCTTTATGAACATACGGTATACACACATCTTAAGCGGCACCACAATAGCTCTGCTGGTGATATCAATATAGGTCCTTCAATCTTTCAATAATGTTTTTAATCATAAGCTTTAAAGCACAATTGTTTTTACCTTGAAATTCTTAAAAATCTGTTACGAGACAGAAATAAGAGATTAATGGAGATCTTGCAAAAAAAGATAAATGACACCACCAGAATACCACAAAACTGGGGGGAAAATTAATTGAACCTATACTTTTGATAAATATTTATTTTTTGCAGGAGAAAAATGCATACTAGTTTAAGCTGTCATTATACTAACCTACAGCCTATTTTTCATATTATTAGTAATACATAATGTGGTAGTTTATATTCAAAAATAAAACTAGAATGTATATACCTCATGTATTTATCCAGAAATACCCCAAGGTTACTATGGTTACGAAAAATCCATTACCTTTGAATACAGAATGAAAAAGTTTGACTTCAAGTGTGTGCTATTTATTATAGCGAACATCAACAGCCTTCGGGAGGTTCTCTAACTGGATTCATTTTTCAGTGTCATAACTGACCCACCATTTTACTAGCTTATGGCCTATGCAAGGCAAAAATTTGAACTGTATGCATTTTTAAATATATTTTGTACTAACTCAAGGTGCAGCACTGCCTTTGACTTTTAATGCTTCATATTTAAGAGGAAGAAGAAAACCATTCCAGCCACCTAGATGCTAAGTGGCTTTTGAATTGAAATGCATTTACTTTGACCTGTATCTACCATGGAGGCAAGATCCATTTTTTTACGCATAACGGAAAAACGTTTGTTCTATGTGGAAACTTAAAAGGAAGCTATGAATAAATGGAGTAGGAGTGAGAAAAGAAAGGTTGACACCTTGAATATTTAGGAGGGGACATTAAGCCAAGTCATTAAGGAAGTTTTTGATGGTGTAGAAGACAAAGAACTGTAAATAGTGCAGGTGACTGTAGCCAGGAAACACAGGGTATGAAACACAGCTCTTAAAGTAGTTTCAAACTGAATCCTTACCCCTATTAAACTTTTGCTCGTCCATACTATGATCAGCTGAATCAAATTTAAATTGCTAATCATCATACAAAAGTATGCAGTAAACTAGTAGCTAAACATGCAAATAAAAATAATATTTTCAGGTTGTAAAACTGTCAAAGATGTAAGGATGTAACATCCACTGTTTATGAACTTTTCTGGAAAACAATGCAAACATGTATATCAAATATTCTGAAAAAGTTTGCTACTTTGATTTAGCTATTCCCCATTTAGAGATATAGCAAACAAACATTTATGTACAGTAATATTTATCACAAAATATTTAAAATGAGATAAATTAGAAATTTTGAATTTTTAAGTGGTTAAATGCATTAATGTACATTCATAAGATGGAATATAACATTATTAAAATATTTCAAGATACTTTTAGAAAAATCCTTGTGGTGTGAGATATATTCATAATAAGGGAATATGCAAGGATTCCAAATTATACATTATAGCTCAATTTTGTTAAAATGAATAAAGTGCTGGAAGGAATTACATCAAATACTAAGAGTTTCTATCTGTAAGGTGGGATTATCAGGTATTAGATATCTGCATATTTTAAATTATCTTCAGTAAGCATATGTTACTTTTATAACTAAAAAATGCTATCAATTATTTCTCTAATAGTAGACTATATCTTTCATTTCTCAGTCTCTCTATGAATTGACATTTTAGCACTGGAGAGATCCATTTCATTGACCCTAAAGTCTTGCTATTACTGACAGCACCAGCTAGAATAGAATAGAACAGAACAGAACAGAACAGAACAGAACAGAATAGAATAGAATTGAATAGAAGTTCTATCCACAAGCTACTCAGAATGGAAAGGACATTATGCCACAAATATCCTGGCACAAAGACAAGCAACGAGTACCAATAGCATCGCGGATACATTTTATGATGAAAAGGGGCAGGATTTAAAGTGTCTTTAGAGGCTAAAGTGAGACCCAATGCTAGAGCAGTTTTTTCATCAGTTTTCTCTGGGCTGACTTCAACCAGCCAGATTCCCTTTCCCATTCTTCTTTTCTGTGATTTCTAGTGGACAGGTGAATTCTGAAGACATAAATGACCTAAATGTAATGTATATCACAGATACAAAATCTTGAAAGAGTTGAAAGAGATCTAAAAGACCATTTTATTTAACCTGCATGTCATTGGAGAATCTCAAGAAAAGTGGACATTCAGAAAACACTCACTTTTGGGTGCTGTTACAAACTGAATTGTGTTCTCCAAAATTTACATGTTGAAGCCTTAACCCCCAATGCGACTACATTTGTAGATAGGGCTTTTTTTAAATTCAATTTTTATTTTATACTGGAGTATAGTTGATTTACAGAGATAGGGCTTTTAAAGAGGTGATGAAGGTTAACTGAGGTTACAGGGATAGGGCCCTAATCCAATGGTTCTGATGCCCCTAAAGGAAGAGGAAGAGACAGCAGGGGTGTACACATAAGAAACACCATGTGAGGATGCAGGGAGAAAGTGGCTGTCTGCAAGTCAAGGAGAGAGGCCCCAAGAGAAACCAAACCTGCCAACACCTTGATCTTGGACTTCTAGCCTCCAGATCTACGAGAAATAAATTTCCGTTGTTTAAGCCATCCAGTCTGTGGTATTTGGGTATGGCAGCCCTAGAAGATTAACGTAGGTGCTCTGGGGTTTGTAATCAAGCTTCCATATCCCTTTCAGAGTTGTTGTGAGGAATAATAAAATGTGTTCAATAAGTAACATGTGTAGAGATGAAATGTGTGGACTTTGAGGCCAGAGAGACCCAGATTTGAATCAGTTTTTCCAATTACCGACTAGGATTTCTTGGCATCTCTGGGCCTCAGCTATGCTGGCTATGACACTTGAATCATCACGTACAACTTTGAACCCCATCGTAACGTTTTTGGCTTAGCTCCTCTCCTTAGTGACCAATACTGTATTCCTTCTGTACTTCATATCTTCTGCCATTTGGAGATAAAAGCAACAAGAAGTATAGTTGCCTTTGAGATGCCAAGGAGGACATAGGAAAAAATGTTATGAGTCATATCAGAGAAATAATCTTTAAAAATCTACCTGAAGGGTGAACACCACCGAAGAAACCATTATCACTGTAGTTAGAGAAGATGGTTAAGGACTCTATAAAAATATTCCACTTTCTTTATATTATATTTGGGGCATCTCTTATACTATGCTAACATTTGCCATGATCTTTCAATGCAGATACTATAGTCACATGGGTCTGTGAAGGATTTGAGTCAATGGAATACAGAATTAGTTTCATTTTCTAGGTGGCATGAGAAATCAGTGTGAATTCTAGCCTCCTCTCCTCCCCACCCTGTTCTTTTTCTGGCTTTGGAGTGTCACCTCATGGGGCATTCTGCACATTTTGGAAATCTTCAAGGTCCACACTTTTTTTTTTGGGCGAGAGGGGTGGTACGCGGGCCTCTCACTGCTGTGGCCTCTCCCGTTGCGGAGCACAGGCTCCGGACGCGCAGGCTCAGCGGCCATGGCTCACGGGCCCAGCTGCTCTGTGGCATGTGGGATCCTCCCGGACCGGGGCATGAACCCGTGTCCCCTGCATTGGCAGGCAGACTCTCAACCACTGCGCCACCAGGGAAGCCCAAGGGGTAATCTATTTTTAGTTTTAGTAGTTATTTTTTAGTTTAGTTCTCTCTACTAAGTTTACTAAGAACATGCTAGGTGTTTTTCTAGTTCTAGTTCCCTTCAAAATCCTGAAAATTGCAGTTAATTCTATTTTACTGTTTCAGAAACTAAGTCTCAGAAGTTAAACAACTTGTTTTAAGACCACATACTCATCATTAGTCAGAATACTTGAGATGGTATCAAAGTCTACCTCTCACAGGCTGTGTGGCCTGAAGGAAGTTGCTTAACCTTTCTGTGCCTCAATTTCCCCATTTGTAAAATGGGGGTAACGATAACACCTACCTCACTGAATAAGTATTACAGAATTCTATCCAACCATGATGAATGAAATACAGAAGTAATAGTTCTTGTGCTTTGAGGCCTCTCAGACTAGAGAGGATACAAAAAATATAAATTCAGAGAACTCAATTAGATGAATGCCATAGCCCTGTGCCAATATGCCTCATTCCTGCATCTTTATGTGTTGCCATGAAATCATGAGCATCAAGGGGCTGAGGGGAGGCGGTGTCTGGCTGGTTCTCTGTTGCAACCTTAGTACCTGGCATTAATGTGACGGAGTGAATACATAAACAATTAATCCTGTCTCTGACGCTAACCTGTTACGACCTTTCATGAAGAATTTAAACTCTCTAAGGTCTCAGTTTTTCATCAATCAATATTTGATTAATGATGTCTCACCTAATAGTCACATATAATATCTAAAATATCATAAAGTATATAACCACTATTACCATACAAATGTAAACACCATTCAGGCACCAGACAACGTACATAATACAGGCCTCGTGTTTCACAAGGTTTCCAACAATTCACTTTTCTTAAGTGTCATGACACTTTATAATATGATCTAGGCAGATATACTATGTTTCTTCCCAAATGGTCTCCAATTCAAACCACACTGAGTGACACTTCTGAGTCTTAAGCTTATTCCACATTCATGAGGATTTTAAAGTGGTTAATTCATGTGCCAGTGGCATTTGTTTGAAATGACATCATCGCCTCAATTGGATTGACATGACATCAACTGAAATGAAATGACATCACTGTACTGCGAGCACGGCTGGGGAGCACACTGGGTCCCAGCTTCAATCTTGTGATCAGTTAGAGGCAGAGGAGTCATATGCTGAGCTGTCTGTGTTGATATTATACATTTCCAAACCCCCCTCTGCACCTGGGCAAAGGTATATTAGTAGAAGGATTCAGGTAAGGAGTGGTGGGACAATGGTAGAGAGAACATGCAGTAAGACAGCCTTGGGGGAGGGGGAAGGGAGCGAGCGTGAGCCCTTTTCCATTTTTCCAGCTTTGACTTCACTGTAAGTGTAATGTAACCACGAAAGTCATGGAATTCTAATGATTTAACAGGAGACAAAACTGAGTAACCCAACTTTTGAAACTGCATTCTCAGATAACTATTTTATATATATATATATATAAAATATATATAAAATATATAATATATATACTATATACTATATGATATATATACTGAAATATATATATTAATTTGTAAGTATATACAATATATACTAATATATAGTCTTTAATATAGACTATAACTATTTACTGATACCTGTAGAAGTCTTACCTGTGACTGTGTAGTTCTCTCCATTGCCTGAATAGATTAGTATCCCATCCATATATAAGGAGTACTGAGTTATAATACCATTTGCCTTCTTGGGTGGATTCCAGGAGAGTACCAAAGAATTGGGAAGGGATTTGGCTACTGGTGGCTGAACCTCTTGTGGTGCTGTGGGAAAAATTAAAAAGATATATAGAGTCTAATTTTAGTTTACTTTTCTAATTCAAACTTTTCACACCCAAACCAATAAATCATGGAATAAGCCAGAAATCCCATGCATGGAAATGTTCCTGATTCGTGGGCAGCTTGTCAGTAATTGCTTTAGGAACAGTACTAAATACCTGTCCTGAATTTATGAGAATTTGCCTCAATGATGGACGGGGAGTATTTACACTGGTTCGCTTTACTGATGCTTGTGTTACTTCATCACAAGTATTATTAACCCATAATCCCTACTTGGGCTGTGCCTTTTAAGGCAAATTAGACAGAATCCCTACCCTTGAGGAGCTTTTGATCTAAGATAGGCAATGCTAGGGAGAGCGGTTCATAATCGATATAAAAAGACCTATATGTAGCCATAGAAATAGCCAGAAGATACAGAATTAATTACGTATGAAAATTACAACGTATGTGAGGTTTTTTTTTTTTAGTAAAGGGGGCCTGTTCATTTTCTGTAATGGTCAATGAACTGGAGTCACAGGAACTAAAAAAACTTTTAGAAATGGATCCTAAACATACCTATCGTTCAGTAAATTAATAATAAATTTAAGGAAAAACTAGAAATTGGGAAATCCTGAAATAATGGAAAGAAAATGGTGAACTGAATGAGCAGGAATCCCTCTGGGGTTGAGCTGTGAAGTAGGTTTGGAGGGTACCAGGCAAGACATGGACAGAGGGGAGAAAAGAGTGAGATATAGGACAATCTGTGCCATATGGAAGTTGGTGGAAGTAACTGGAAAAGGGAATAATGATATATGCCTCAGCAGAAGCAAAGACACAAAAAGAAAGATGGAGAGAACATTGAGAAAACACGGAAGATGGGTCACCAATGCTGTAGCCCAGGTGAGGGTGGTCTGGTGAGGTCAGGTGCAAGGCATGAAGAACAAATTGTCACAAGAAGGAGTTTACAAACTCTTGTTTTCTGTCCCGGTTTCATCAGATGAGCCCCATTGTCTTCTTTTTTTTTTTTTTTTTTTTTTGGCCACCTGGTGTGGCATGCGGGATCTTAGTTCCCTGATCAGGGATAGAACCTGTGCCCCCTGCACTGGGAGCGCGGAGTGTTAACCACTGAACTGCCAGGGGAGTGCCTCCATTGTCTTTCTTTACACATTTTCTGTGCGAGTGGTACTTGCTTTAAGGATTTAAAAGAAGGAAGGGGGAAGAGGAGGAAGTGGGTAAGGGCGGGTGGAGGGATAGTGAAAAAGAAAGAGACTGGCAGACTCTTTTTCCCTAAAGATCAAGGTTTTAAGTCTCCTGAATAACTTTACAACTAGACAGTAAGAGAAATATGTTAATCCCTCTCATCCAGGAGGGAGAAATACGAAGTAACAACGCTTTAAATGTTTTGAGAGCTGTTATTTCTTGAAGAGACGCATTCTGACGTTCGAGCAAAGCTTTCGCTTTAGGGTGCTAAAATATTTTCTCTTTCCCACTGCCTTCCTAAATGTATGCTTTCTGAAACATTCATTTATGCCAACAGTTTGTAAGTTCCAGGTACAACAAAAGTGCGACTTGAGGCGGAAGGAAGCAGGTCGTGATTAATAATGCCTCGATCGGCGTTTGGAGGTTCCATCACACGGAAATAATTGTTGCTCACGCTGGGGTTTAGCAGTTAAAAGAGACCATGGAAATCAACCGTTGGATTCTCAATTTCATACTGTGCCATACAATCAATTCTTTTTAGTCAGACTGTCTCTAGATTTACTTCTGAGCCATAGTAAAATGAGGAAGCTTTCATTAATCTTTCAGATGCTTCATATTAATGACAAGGCTCTTGCATGAACAATGTAACAGCAATTAAAAAGCCCATTAATCTGCATTACAGCTATTAAAGATGCATGTCATTAAAGGGTATGGAGTTTGATTCATTTTCGCTGCCCCCCCAAAAATGGAGCAATTATGGCCTGGCAATGCACTTTGTCATCAAATTAGGTTGGGGTTTTGTAGCAAATGGCCTTGCAGCATTTAGCTCTTCTCCTATCTTATTATTCATGACTGAAATGTGGAAGTCAAGACCTTTGAAATTACTTTACCTTCTTGTGGAGTAGAGACGTTCAGTGCGTGCGAGCTCTCGGTACAGCCAGCCAAAGTGCAAGCAGCTAGGGTTACTGCATAGTTTTTGAAGGGTAGCAAGCCTGTCAATATGCCTGTAATAAAAGGGGACAAAAAGAGGTTTGCATGTTTACCAGAAGAAGCTATACAGAGTATTGTGTGTGTGTGTGTGTGTGTGTGTGTGTGTGTGTGTGTGTGAGAAAGGGGGGTAGAGACACAGAGATGTAGAAAACAAAAACATATGCTCCTTTAATTCATTTTCCTGCCTGTGTGCTGATTGCAGAATGGTGTGACTAGCAAGAAAAAATTTAGAAAGAAACAGATATCGTCTATTAACACATATATGTGGAATCTGAAAAAACTGGTATAGACGATCTTATTTACAAAGCAGAAATAGAGACACAGACGTAGAGAACAAACATATGGATACCAAGGGGGAAAGGTGGCGGGTGGGAGGAATTGGGAGATTGGGATTGACATATATACACTATTGATACTATGTATAAAATAGATAACTAATGAGAACCTACTGTATAGCACAGAACTTTACTCAGTGCTCTGTGGTGACCTAAGTGGGAAGGAAATCCAAAAAAAGAGGGGATATATGAATACGTATGGCTGATTCACTTTACTGCACAGTAGAAACTAACACAACATTGTAAAGCAGCTATACTCCAATAAAAATTAAAAAAAAAAAGAGAGAGAGAGACCTGCTTATTGTTAAGACAGCTCTAAATAGCATTTTCGCAAATGTGCTTCTCAGACGCTAATGCCCCTGATATGTTTCCCCGGTAGAAATGGGGGATTCCACATGTCGTTCGTAAAGCAGAGCCCAGTGTACCTGATAGTGAAGACGGCCATCATCCCACTCCAGGATACTAGACCTCCTGCAGAAACAAAACTATCTCATTTTCTTTTACTTTACCTCACATTTTTCAACCTTATTTAACTAGAGAGTCCTTCTTATGCGACATCTATTAACACACATTAGGAGATGCTACTCCCAAGAGTTACTTCATTATTTTAATGGTAGGGTACACGTATACAAACTATTTATTCACGTTGCAGCTAACAAATATGCAAATCAACATAGTTGAACAATTAGCCAATTAAATAATTATGCTTTTGTACTTCTTGCAAAATTATTAGTTTGTTTAATTAAGACACCTGTCTTAAACTGAAGCACTGACCACGGAAGTGTTGAATTAACCTGACTTGGTGGTGGATATGTAAGATTTGTTCCGCAATTTAAGGTGCCTGCAGAAACTAAAACACATTTTGTTTACTGGTGTTTATAATCAAGGCAGAGGCTCTTTATTTAGTTAATCCCATGAATTAAAGAAGTATCAAAAATATAATTTGTGTATTTGCTCACCATTGTTTTCTGTTGCAGGTTTTAGAGCTGTTTTAATCCCTAATCACATAGACTGTCATCGTTCTTATAAAAAGATGGTCTTACTCGTAGTATCCCTTTATCGGGTAAACCTTGATTGTTTTAATGAACTGGCATTGATGACAGCTTGCATCATTCAACAACAAATTTTAAAATACATGTTTGCCTATTCCCTTTCCCCAGGAGAAAGGATAAAATATTAAAAGAGCAAAGATCAGGATGAAGCAAAGACCACAGCCCTTGTTTGCTTTGGCCCTTCTCACTTGCCCTCAGTTCCCAGTGTTGCCTGCAAGTCTCTATTCTAGCAGCTCCCCCAAGCATCCCCCTGGGCTACCCAACCCTCTCGGCTGCACTTGGCACCAGCATCTTAGCCCGCGGCCAAAGAAGACAGCAAGCCAATGAACTAACACACATACACGTTGGACCATCTCATGCCAAATGCAGCTCTAATTTCAAAACGCCTTCATGTTGTCACCTTCTGCTTTCCCTCACTCCTGCCACTGCGACTGTCATTTCCTCTTGAATCTCCCAGATCATGACCCACATTCTGACCTCACTTTTTAAAAAGAGGTTCTTTCTCCTTCCACTAAAAGTCTTAAAGGAAAGCTTACGGCATCACATATGCATCTTCATCATGTAGTGATGTCGTGGTTAAGAGCAAAGATGCTCGCGCCAGATTGCTCGGGTCCAGATGCCAATTCTACTACTGATTTGTAGTATGGGTCTGGGCAAGTTGCTCAGACCTCTGTGCCTTAGTTTCCTCATCTGTAAACAGATAATGATCGTATCTATCTCGAAGAAGAGGCCTCACAGGGATAATACAGTATCATGGGGATATGAGATGGGGATACTACCGTATTCATCTCGAAGTGTTACTATCAAGATTAAATGAGTTTGGGACTATAACATGCTCAACGCAGAGCTGTGTAAGGGGAGAACTCCAGCACAGAGCCTTGGTAGCCCAAGCTATGCTACCATTCCAACTCAGTTTCTGCCTGCACTGTACTATTAAATATTGATTTTTATCTTGTCAAGATCGCTAGTGATCCCTTACACACCAGACCAAGTAACCCTTCCACGGTCCTTGTTCTCCTCTACTTACTGGATTTTGCCTTGTTCAGCTGCCGTCTAGGCCACAGAATTTTCCTAAGGAGTCCTCCTAAATTACTGAGGGCTCCTTGCTTTTCTTGACCAACTCATCTTCCTTTCACAGTCCCTTAAATTTTTTTTTTTTTTTAACAAGATCGGGTCCTCAGGCTTCTTCTTCTGAACACTTGCCTTTGTTAGTTCACTTCTTCTAAACATTTGCCTTCATTAGTTCCTCAAGCCTCATCTCTCATTTATATCTGCAGACTTCACATCTCTCCTCAAGCTCTGGTTCTGCATTTCTACCTGCAGGCCGTGTATCCCACGTGGATGTTCAGCTAGCATTTCACTCTCAACCTGACCCAATCCAGACCCAACAGTCAAAACTATTTTGCAAACTTCCCTCTTCCTATTTCTTTTTTTTTTTTTTTAATTTTTATTGGAGTAGAGTTGATATATAATGTTATGTTAGTTTCAGGTATACAGCAAAGTGAATCAGTTATCCATATACACATATCTATTCTGTTTTAGATTCTTTTCCCATATAAGTTATTACAGAATATTGAGTAGAGTTCCCTTTGTTATACAGTAGGTCCTTACTAGTTATCTATTTTATACATAGTAGTGTGTATATGTTAATCATGGATGGACCTAGAGATTATCATATTAAGTGAAGTCACTCAGACGGAAAAAGAGTAATATCACATGGTATCACTTATACGTGGGATCTAGAAAATGGTACAAATGAACTTATTTACAAAACAGAAATAGAGTCACAGATGTAGAAAACAAACTTATGGCTACCAGAGGTGAAGCAGAGGGAGGGATAAATTAGGAGACTGGGATTAACATATACACACTACCATTTTTCCCATTTCTTAATACCTCCGTCATGATCCCTAAATTCCGGGTTCAAAACTAACGTGTCCTTGTGAGATATATCCCAGCCGTTTTATCCTCTGAAAATCTCTGGCATTTGTCACGTCTTTCCTATCGCCAAGGTCAAATCTGTCTATACTGCAAGTCTAAATAAGATGAGTTGCATGTCTGAATTAGTATAATGCCATATTAACAAGTAATGAATCGGCCCCCAGAAAATAAAATTTTTAATCCTACAGTGAGCAAGGAAAATATGTTGGGACATGAAATGTTTCCTTTGTTCATCACCTAAAAACCTAGGTGGCATTGCCTCTCATAGGTGGCCCTGACCTAGCTGGGGCACAGATATATTGTGTCACAAAAGGCACAGTGGCTGTATACAGTTTGATGCTCTGCAATCTTTAGCATGAAGGTGCATCATACATCCAGATAATTATCACTGGGAAACATAAAAAGCAGTTCCACTGTGTTACAAAATACCTTCCCTGAGACATTCTTTCTTTCCAAATCGTAGCTGAAGTGCAATGTTGGAATTGTGACTATTATACCAACTTAACAAGAAGGTTATTAGTGGAGACTTTAAGAAGGATCATGTCAACCCAGATACTGAGTTCACGTTCACTAAACGGTCTTTGGTGTTTTATTTAACCTTTCTTGCCTTCATTAAATGAGGCACTTTGTGTGTATAGGTTTATCACGAAACTCCTTCGCTAATTTCTTCCCCCCTTTAACCTCAAGGACCTTAAAAAACAGGCAATATTCCTCTCAGCAAACTTGCATTCTTCAGTTTGTGCTTTGGTAGAGAAGTTTACCAAATTGTATTTCATAGAAAAGTCCCAATATTGTGAAAGAAAGATGCTGGAGAGAAACCGGATCATCTTTCAGGCCATTTATCAAAGTGCTTACATTTCCTATCTCCAGGCAGGTGAAACAATAATAATAAACACTGAGAAATGAGAGCTGCAAAATAGAAAACAGAAAAGGAGGAGAAGAAAAAGCTGATGTTTGGGCTCTTGCCAACTTCGAATCGCAGGTAGAAAGTTTGGGGTGGGTTGTAAGTCACATTTTCAAACAACGTGCCGTACTTTCTGAGTCCGAGGTGGCCTTTCTTTCCTATGTGCAGTGGGGACCTTGCTTATAATGTTGTGTCTCAGAGACAAAGTTTGTCAAACCATCGGAATAATTTCCCCTAAATACGGGTTAGTATCATCGACTTCAGTAAGAAGAGCAGTGTAATGATTGAGCATTCTCTCTCCTCTTGTCAGGTTACACTGAGGTTGGGGTAGAAGGGGCTGGTCAACCAAGTGGTCCTCACTAAATCAGCATAACGACCAAGTCATCCTATTGCCTGAGACATGCGGTTCCTCTCTGTTGTTTCTCAGTATGGAGCGTTTACCAGGATGGATTAAAGTTAATGCTCATAAAAAGTTCTGCTATTACCAAAAAATAAACATATTCTCCCCAAGACTAGGCAAGGTAGTCTTTCTTTCTTGGATATATCCCTAGAGACCATTGAGTGATTGGCCAAATGGTCTTCCTTTAAGTGTCAGAGTCAGACTTGGATTATATACTCTCCAGAAGAAAAAGTGGCACTACTATGACAGCATATCAGTACCAAACAGTTATTTATCAACTTTCCTTCTATATGCTTCTGGGAAAGGTGCTATAGACCACAGCTGATCTTTACAAGGTTTCTAATCGAAGAAAATATTAGAGCTAGAAGGACCCTAATGATAACGATAATACACACATTAAATACATAAAGCAAAATGCTTGTATACATGTCAAGTGGACAAGGGCATTTATAAGCTCCATGGCTTCCAGTCCAAGATGATAGGGGATCTATATTTAATTAAAGGCAAAGAGAAAAAAGGGATAATCGTTGAAAGTATACTTCAGTATTATACTTAAAAGAATACTGAAAAACGTACAGAGTGACATATTTATAACAGAATCCCAGAGAGAAAAATATGGCATATACACTGTATTCTGTGTCCATAGAAAACCCAATAGGTAAAATGGGGTCGTCTCCTTGATGATTCTTAGGATGTTTAAAATAAAGAAGTGAAAACTTTTAAGATTGGTTTGGATATGAGCCCCTTTTCTCTGGCAGACATCACAGAGGAGTCTTTTTACCCTTTGAATTTGAGACTGTTCCTACCTCGAGGCAGGCCAGATGACCTCTCCAATTCCCTTTCAGCCGCAAAACTCTGTGAAATCAGAAAATGGTCCCAACCATGTCAGGAAACCTGCCAGTCTCTTTTGATAATGGAAGAGGGTGAGCTGAAAACACATTCCATAAGCATAAAGGAAGCATTATTGATGTCTTAAAAGTGTTAGGATCCCATGAAACACAGGAGTGTTGGTATCCGGATTAAAATCATTGGCACCAGCCCGACCAGAACTCTCACTGCTAAGCGATAATGCATTTTGCATTAATGCTTAACATTGAGAAATCCTGATGGGCCACACCAAGGGAGTTTGAAGTAAAGTAAGTATAGTCCCTTTGAATTGCAGTCCTGTGGACCTCGGCGGGTGCAGAAAGCCCAAGCCGAAAGAGCAGGGGCAGGAACGTGATATAAGGGGTGGCAGCACATCACAGGAGGAAATCGAAGAGCCCTAGTGCGTTAGGTTCCAAACTGTGTGCTCTGAGGATTTCTGCCTAGCAGAGGGGAAGAGCCTTCTCCTCGAGAATCGCACCGTTTAAAGTCCCTCGCAATGATTTTGGGAGCTCCTTGAATGCAGAGGGTATGACCTTTTGCTTCTTTACTTGTCCTATTTTCCAGCAGTTATTACGATGGTTTACCAAAGGTGGACCCTTGATGTTTGCCCAAAACATAAAGACCTTTCATCCTCTTAGCTCACTCAGCTGTCTGCCTCACAATAAGAGATGCTCACTCCCGTCCTACCCTTTCCAGGGAGCTAGCAAAGGAACAGACACTGTTTCTTTTGACTGATAGATGATTATTTCCAACACTTGGTTTCC
Source organism: Leucopleurus acutus (assembly GCF_964270905.1). Taxonomy (NCBI): domain Eukaryota; kingdom Metazoa; phylum Chordata; class Mammalia; order Artiodactyla; family Delphinidae; genus Leucopleurus; species Leucopleurus acutus. The sequence continues at coordinate 15,025,881 of NC_139143.1, forward strand.
CGTGCTCTAACCTCGAGTTTCAAAGGAGCGCAAGAGAAATATTAATAATTGGAGGTGGCCTGACTACCTAAGAGAAAATCATTGTGGCGCTGACACCAGCTGTGCAAGCTTTTGTGCCTCTAATAAAACTGTATGCTGAGATGCAGGGACACAACAGAGGAGTCGGCTTTGACACTGAGATTTTTATGATTAACTCTGACTCAATGCAGACAAGTATAAATGCTCGGCCTGGAAACCGAGCCTGCGACACAAGACAAAATGGCATCCTTTTCAAAGCCCAACACGTTTTGGAGAAGAACAAGTGACTCTGTGTCTATTTACATCCTTGAGCACACTCCTCCCCCCTCCTCCACCCCACCCTCAGCTGCCAACCTAGGTGTTTGGCTGGCATCCACTGTAATCTGTTCTCCTTCATTATGTTAATCTGTGGGCGGAAAGATTTCTGTCATCTTCGAACCGCGTGTACAGCAACGGTAAACACCTTGGCCTGTCTGTAATTGGACAGGTGTCTGCATTGATGTCACCCAGCTTTTAATTCAATTAAAGAACTGGCTGCTCTGCTCTCATTACCCACCCATTTCTGTTGCACTCTGAGTCTGGCGGTGAAATCCGCACACAGCCATCACCTACCCCGAGTCCAAAGTCCGTGGTCCCCGTGCAAAGATCACGCAGAATATTTCAAACGGACCCCAACAATCCCAGTGTACTTTCCTGTTAGCAAAGGCATTTGGAATAAGATGGAGAATTTGTTCTATCTCTCTTGCTTTACCTTTAAATTCTCTATTGTCTAAACGGTGTCTTCTACCTACTGGCCAGTAATTAGGAGCTGTCCAGCAAAAAGAAAAGCAGTCTCTAGCTTCCCCTCCCCAGGGCTTTCCTCCATCTCAAGAGAACTCATCAGAGTACAATGTTCGTATTTATTTGCTGGCATTTCACATTTGGATCAAGAAAGTGAGGGTGGGGAAACGCAAGGCATTTATTAAGAGGGCCATCTGGTTAGGGATCCCACACAGGCAGAGCTGAGACTGCTACCTAGGGACACAGTAGAAGAACCCACTTTTAACAGAAAGCCAGCCAGGGGAAGGAGAGCTGAAGAGAAGGGGACTTTTCTGGCTTAAGATTCTGCTGCAGTGCTGAGAAATCCTAAATGTTAAGCGTCCTACATCTCAGAAAGAGTTTTGAGCCACAAACTAACCCAGTGGATGGATGAAAGAGACTAAATCAATCCAACATGCCGTGATTTCTGCCCATTTAAAGGAACCTCTGAAAATAAAGTTCTAACACAGACATTGTGACACAGTAACCTCATGAAACTGAATAATGGCATTTGTTAAATATGGATGAAAATTCAACGGTCTAACAGACATCTGGAAACGCACCCAGGATGCTTCTCCTCTGGTTCTTAGTAGCCTAGGAAAGTGGCATTTGTTGTTGTTGTCTTTGGGGGTAATAGTTTAAATATAAATAAGGATCTCTAGGATTTATAAAATGAAAGTCAATTTTCATTTTAATCAAAAGGTAGAACAGCAAATGAGCTTACCCCAAACCTAACGTAACCCTTTGGAAACTAAAACTAATGTTTTACATATAATTTCCTGCAAATGGATTTTCTGACCTTACTTAAAATTTCTAGTACTAGGGAACACCTTGGATCAAAGACTAAATGGATTTCAATGTTTACAAATGGGAAAAACAAAATGGTTTATTCTTTCATTTTTTAAAATAAAATATAGGGTCTAATTCTAGTCTTAGAGAATGGTTGAAACAGTGATTTTAATTGAACTCAAAGCATTATCCAGTTAAGATTCTCTCAGTAGGCTTATAGCTAACCTCACATTTTTCATCAATGCCTTCATGGTTGGTAAGAACTACAGAGTCTCTGTCATTTTCCTTCTAATTCTGCAATTGATTTGAAGCCACCCACTCATGTGAACTCTTTATGGAGCATAAAGGGCCGTCACTGACATCATTAGAACTCTCCCAGAAAATATCAGACTTGACTAAGCAGGGAGTCAGGCAAGGAGACAGGAGGAAAAGAAAAATAAATGAGAAGGGAAAGTCATCCCTTATTGACCAGTGTCCTAGGTCCCCTGCTGAAAGCCTCCGATAGGATGAGCCCCTTGTACAGAGGGGGCTGCCGTTGGGCAGAGTGTAAAGGTCACTCAAGTCCACAGCAGAGCCAAGGTCAGAACCTACATCTTCTGACTCCAAGATCACTGATCCGCTTACTAGACCTAAGCCCCAGTTCTGGAAGAAGAAAGAAGACGTGTTGAATAAATATTACTAAAAATAATAGCACACTTTTATACTAAATACTTGATTTAAATATATCTGAAAACGTGTTAATAGGTTCAAAGTTATTACTAAAACCTACTGTATACAAACAGAAAGTAAAATGCTTATCCCTCCAAATGAGTGAGTGTATATGCCTATAGTATTCCCTTACAAAAACAACTGATTCATGAGAAACTCTACATCAGGGTATATGTGCTTCTGTGTGTTACTGGGTATAACACTTTATATGTCTATATATTTGGAACTAATCAAAAACTTTATATATATATAACACTTTATATATATATATATATATATATATGTTTTCGATTAGTTCCACATATAGATAAAATACAAATATAAAATGGTCATAAAAGTTAGAAAACAGAAAACTTGAGATGACTGTTCCCTTTCTTTATCAAATGTGAGTAGTAACCCTTAAGTATTTATATCCAACACTACAGCATGGCCAACATGCCCAGTTGATTACTACACTACAGCAAAATTGATGTATTGCCATCATTTTTAACCATCACACAACATGTTACCAAAAAGAAATCCAAATCCTGCACCGCGAATTCTTACTGCATAAAATAAAATGAGTAACTTGTAAAAAGCCCCATCTGAAGCTTTCACAATGTGCCAGGAGTTCAGGCACATTATATATTCAGGAGAGTTAGACAAAGCTATTAACTCATCAACAGTGCATTACCTGATGAAATTCTTCTACATTAGCTAAGCAGGAACATGACATCATTTCTATTTTTACTATTTATGTCATAGGCCATATTTTTGTCCTGTGAATTTTTTCAGACCAATTTCTTTCAAGATTTACATTTAAAGAAATAGTTTGTAACAAACCACAAATACGGAATATTAATCTATGGGGTACTGTGAAAAATAGCAGAGACGTCCTCAAAATTCATCTTTTAACAATACCACCAAAATGAATTTTTCAAATTTACCTCTCATGTTTGCCTATTGTGACAGAGACCACTAAATGCCCTCTCATTGTATATTCTCTTCCTCCACAGTGAAATAAAAGGACCCTTTTAGCTGGGCAAATGGCCACTTTGAATAAGGACATTTCCAGCAATCTGTGTAGCTGGGTATAGCCATGTGGCTAAGTTCTAACCACAGAATGTAACCAAAGGTGGAGGAATAACTTCCAAAAGATGTCATTAAAGTGAATGTGTACATCCTTGTTCAACCATTCCACCTTCCTGCTGAACGGAAACCAAACTAGATGGCTGATGCTCCAGCAGCCATTTTGGACCACGAGGCAGAAGTCTTGTCTCTAAGGATAGCATGGCAAAACGATGAAGAGTGTGGATCCCTGGCACTGTGAACATCCACCCCTACATTGACCAGCTGTGAACACCTATTATCAGAGAGAGAAAAACTTAATTTTGTTGAAGTCACTGTTATTTGGGGTTCTCTGTCTCTCAAGAAAAAAATAATAAAAAATGAAAAACTTATCTCTACTGTTTTTGCCCCATAAAACACTCATTTTTAATATAATATTATACTTCAGAGAAAGTACTGCTTGTTACGTATATTTTACCATTAATTTTAAAAATCAGGAAAAAACAAAAGCAGATTGTAACAGTAGGATCTAGCACTAACCCAGAACACAGTAGATAATGGTTTTGTTTTTAATAAATGAATAGTTTCTGCTCTGTGTCATTATCAGCTTTGCAGCAGCATGGCTTCCACTATTTTAAATTGCAAATATATAGTCCCTGAGCTTCATTATGAGGTGTAAGTTTTGGAACTAATTTTTAGATTCTATTCATCCTATCAACATTTTTTCCCCGTTGGGAATATGTATGTTAAGTTCCAAATATATATCTAAGTTGTGGTAGTTCTGCATATTATTTCATAAAATTAGACAACTATAGAAGTGCAGAACCAGTGGTTCAAAACCCAACTCAGCATGATAAGACGATAGTAACATTACGTTAACTACAGGGTTAGCACCAAAACCCTGCATTTGTTTCTTTATCTCTTCCTTCATTCCTCCAAGAAAAGTGTATGGATTACCTACCTTGAGCAAGTTACTAAACAAGACTTAAAATAAATATAAAACATGATACTTGTCCTCTGGGAGCTTACTGTCTAATGAAAAAATAGAATGGGTGTACAAAGAGCAGCCATAGGCAGTTTTAACAACTGTGGAGTAAGACTTCTCAGCTGAATAGAAAAGAAATTACAGGGCAGGGAAGGTTTTATTACCGTTATCTCTCTGCAGGCTTCTCAGGCAAGTATAGTACTTATACATATATATAATATATAACAAATATAATATATACGTATATTTGTGCATATACATACACATAAAGAGTAGAATCTTACTTATGGATGGACTAATGGTTGGGGTTAAGTTCCAAAGTCGGGCATAAGGCAAAAATCACTCATGATTTAAAGTCCCCTTGACAACTCCTTATACTGCCCATAAAGTACAGTGCATTTGATTTTGTGTATGCCTCTAATTCTTCATTAATCAATGATTCTCGATGGCTCTTAGTTCTTCATACTTTTTGTAGACACCCCAATGGTGTCTACAAACAAGAGTTTCCCTTTTCTGTCAATAGTTGGGAAACCCTAAAATTATTCACACATTCTTTCCTTCTAACAGGTATTGATAGTTTCGGGATTGGATAGCATCCCTGGCCTGTAAGATTACTTTAAGAGTTTTTTCACTCTTTTTTTTCCATGCCTTCCCCACTTCCAAGGTGTGTGGTTAAACGTATGTAACTGAAATACACAGAGGAGACTTCACTACGAGATTAATTACAATTATATTGCATGCGTGGAATTGCACTGGTCTCCTTCTTCTCTGGACCTAATGGGCATTTTGCATTTTGTATATAAATAGAGAACTCTCTGCCTTTCTAAGGGGGCCTGGGGGCTGAGAGGGTTGGGTTTGTTAGAAATGCAGAATCTCACACCACAGTCCCAGACCTACTGAATCAGAATCTGCAGTTTACAGAGATCCCAAGTAATTCTCACTTCCTTTGCACTAGCAGCTTTCAGAAGCACCACCCTTAAGGGTCAGAGGCCCTACTTACACTGCCTCTATTTCTTCACTTGCCCTACCACCGTTCTGCCCACAAAGCTAATGCTGTTGGAACAAGGGGCAGGAACAAACAAAGCAGGGGTAAATTCAAGCCCAGCAGGTGAAAATGATCCCTTCTCACCTGGCCACGCCCCTCACCCCAGTGGTTTTTAATATGTGGTCCACTGACCTCTGCAAGAGCACGGACTAGAACACTTGGTAAAGGCAGATTTCTCAATCCTAGCCCAAATACACAGACTCTTGTGCACAGAGCCCAAGAATCTGCATTTTATAAGCAATCCAGGAATCACCTTATGACCAGTAGAGCTGAGACTCACTAATTATTACTACTAGCTGTGGAAGAGACAGAAAAATGAGAGACTTTCAATATGGAACCCACTTGTTTCAGGTAGAAGAAAATGAATGTCTACTGTATATGAGGACTGAACCAGTTTTCACAGCAAAAGCTATATTATCAGTTGCATGATAAATTAAAATGTCTTTCTTTTTTTCCATAAATTTCGATTTATGTGGGTCATCTGAAAGATTATTACTATTGGTTCATCAGCTAAGCTATAGTAAATAATAAATATGATTAGCATTACCGGAAGAAGGAATATAACTCCTAGAGCTTAGCTCAATGTAATGTAACAATAAAACTGAGAAAATATCTTCTGTGTACCAAGTACATTCCTAGCACCATGCCAGGTGCTGTACTAATCATGCCGATAATTAAGTCTACATGTTTAAGCATCTTCAAGAAAGAAATAAAAAAAAAATTGTATACGTGCAAATTCTTGAATGCCTTCATTCTTGACAGAATTTCAAATCAGATTGGGAGGGGTCTTTCTGAGCAGCCCTGGGTTTGAAGGGAAATGCCAGGGCTGTCTCTCTGGGCAGCAGCTTTGGACGTTGAAAGTGCTGGAGGGAAAATCAGCAGGAGCTACGCAGAGTTAAGTGGAGCCCTTTGCAACTAGTCTAAAGATACGCTGGAGTGATAACTGCAGGGCTTTCTACCCTGAGGCTCCAGCTGAGACAATGAACTTTCAAGAACTCCCTGCTCTGAACCCTGGCCTTCCAAGGGCACAGAATCCAGACTCTGTGGCCCAAAGGGGCCCATTTGTACCTGAGTGGGGCTGTTAACCCTTGGACTCTCCATGCTACTGGGATTTATCACATTTAATCCTCCAGTAGCCAAATTCATGATTGGTAAATATTCTGTCTCACGCTTCTAGTGTTCCAGCTCTCTTAGTTAATATTCATCTTTTTATTTTCTTTTGCCTTCTGCATTTTGTAAAGTCTGACCATAATGTCCCACTTCTTCCCAAGAATCATTTCACTTAATTTTTTGTTGTCCTGTGATTTTCCTTTGCTAATTTTATTACTTACTTTTAATAGCTCATCATTTTTTTTTTTTTTTTTTTTTCAGTACGCGGGCCTCTCACTGTTGTGGTCTCTCCTGCTGCGGAGCACAGGCTCCGGACGCGCAGGCTCAGCGGCCATGGCTCACGGGCCCAGCCACTCCGCGGCATGTGGGATCTTCCCAGACCGGGGCACGAACCCGTGTCCCCTGCATCGGCAGGCGGACTCTCAACCACTGCGCCATCAGGGAAGCCCTCATCATTTTTATATAGGCATTTCTCTTTCTTTTTTTTTTTTGTCCTGTATTTGCAAGTCGCAGTTGGGAGGTGGAAGTTGTCATAAGAACTTCTGGTTAAAATAGAGACTTGATCACTGGTGTCAAACAGTGATCAGTGTTTGAACAGTGTTTCCCAATCCTGGCTGTACAACAGAGTTACCTGCTGACACTTTTAAAATACCAATACCCAGGCTATATTCTAAACCAAAACGTCAGACTCTGCAGGTGAGACCTGGACATCAATATTTTTTAAAGCTCTCCAGGTGGGTCAGTGTGCACCCATGGTTGAGAACTACTACCTTATAAGAATACCAAGGAGGGGCTTCCCTGGTGGCGCAGTGGTTAAGAATCTGCCTGCCAATGCAGGGGACGTGGGTTCGAGCCCTATTCTGGGAAGATCTCACGTGGCACAGAGCAACTAAGCCCCTGCACCGCAACGACTGAGCCTGAACTCTAGAGCCCGCAAGACACAACTACTGAGCCCACACGCTGCAACTACTGAAGCCTGCGTGCCTATAGCCTGTGCTCCACAACAAGAGAAGCCATCGCGGTGAGAGGCCCACACACCGCAACGAAGAGGGGCCCCCGTTCACCACAACTAGAGAAAGCCCACGTGCAGCAACGAAGATCCAACGCAGCCAAAAATAAAAGACAATAAATAAATTTTTAAAAAAACTGAAGTAGAAGAATTAAGTACTCATCTCAGAAGATTCAAACAGCAGAATCAATACTGCCAAAATCAGAAAATGAAAAAGGAAAAAAACTATGAAGCAAAAACCCAGAATTCAGAAACTGAATAGTATAAAGATAACAATTAATTCATTTACTATGTGCCTGTTTATCAGCAAAATATTCTATGGAGGCAATTCATTGTTTTTTTTTTTTATCTTTGCAACAATTCCATAACATGAAGAAGGTTTTTACCCCCAGTTTATATATGAGGAAACTCCAATACAGTGATATGTTTTTAAATTTGCCTGAGATCAGACAGTTGATAAGTGACATAACTAGATTGATTTGACTCTGCAAGCTGTGTCCTGGACTGCTAAAATGAGGAGGACAAACCGGGAAGAAATATACAATATTGGAAACTGTTATTTCTTACCAGAAGTAATGATGATATACACAATAGCAAACTTTCCAAGCCAAAGAAAGACCCAATTGTGAAGAAAGAAGAGCTCATTAGATAACAGAAGAAAAATGTAATGAAAAGAAACCAACACATTTTATGATCACTTACTTGGTTAAGGACCCTGTGTGAACCAACAAACCTAAACTGTCTTATACATCCAATATCAGTATTGTTCATTCAAATAAATACCACTCTAACAACCAAAAATTAAACATAAAAATCTCAACAAATGTCACCTCAGAAATGCTAAAGGGCGATTACTTTCAAGATCAATAGCAAAACTACTCATGAACTACTCTACTGTCCTCTCTCTTGGTACCTTGTTATCTCAACTAATTGGCAAAGCAGCTGCCACCAACCCATCTCCACACTCCTAACATCGCCACCAAATCCAGGTTTCTGGCTCTCTACCTTCTCCCCCCTCCCCCCTCACTTTCTAGTATTCTTTTTTCTTTACTATGAAATCTCTGACTTTGATACTTACTCAGCCTGGCTTTGGGGCTTTTCAATTCACACTCCCCTCCCTCAATAGACTGATTCGTCACAATAAGAGTCCACCTGGCAGTACCAGAGCTCTCCACAATCTTTAAGATTACCTCCTATGTACTTCCCTGTCTGTTCATTTCACAACTGTGAGCAACAGATACATCTTTAAAACCCTTTGGGGGGAAAAAAGTTAAAGAATTCATAGTCCACACAGGCAAGAACAGAAATAAAGGAATAACAACAACAGAAAGTACTGAAACACAATAACAAACAAAACTGGAAAGCATGAAATATGATGACAGAAATAAGAGCAATCAGTTGTATAAATCATAAAAATAAACGTGAGTTAAACTCCTCTACTAAAGTACAGAGAATTTTAAGTTGAATGTAAAACTAAATCAAACTAGATTCTGTTTACAGAGATACACTTAAAGCAATGTGACTTCAAAGGTTAATACACAAATGATGACTGTAAAAATAATAAGAAAAAGAAAAATACAAACAAAAAGCAAGTTACCAAAGAAACTGATAATTGACAAATCCAAGAAATTGACCAAGTTGCAATAATTGAGAGTTTTTCCTTAGTTTTTTGTGGGTTTTTTGGCAGTACTCGGGCCTCTCACTGCTGCGGCCTCTCCCGCCGCGGAGCACAGGCTCCGGACGCGCAGGCCCAGCCGCTCCATGGCACATGGGATCCTCCCGGACCAGGGCACGAACCCATGCCCCCCGCATCAGCAGGCGGACTCTCAACCGCTGCGCCACCAGGGAAGCCCTTTCCTTAGTTTTTTACACATTGGGTATATAAAAATAAATAACAGTTGGTCAGTGGTGCTCTAATTTTCTTCTCTCTGTACACCATTCACATGCTTGAAATATCCTACAGTAACATCCAATAGTTTATTATACTGGTTTTCAATCTCAGGGGTACTCTCCTCCAGAAAGATACCCTTCAGAATCTGGGGAGGGCTGGTGTAATTTGAAAAGCCTCCCTGTCCCGTTTCTGATTTGATCTTACCTCAAATTTAGAATTACTAATTCAGAGGATATGCATCATATATATGTATGTGTGTGTGTGTGTATATATATATATATATATAATCAATATGGTATATCTAATATAAACAAATGTTAGTCTACCCTGAATGGCGAGGATAGGTTTTTTTTTTCATATTACCCATAGAAAACTAACAAAAACATTTAAAGGTGTTATATTAACTATAGAAAATGTTCTTTAAAATCTGCACATAAAAATGTAAATAAAAATAAATGAAAAACGGGGGCATTCCCACACATAAGGCAAACATAAGTATAATATTCTTCATACATAAAGAGATATTTAAATCAATGAGAAAAATGTGACTCCTCCAATAGAAAAATTGAGGGTGAAATGTGCTACGTATGTCATAAAAGAAGTACAAATTACCAGTAAACAATGAAAATACTTAATGCCTCTAGTAATCTAAATTTGAGGTAAGATCAAATTAAAGTAATATTCTGATATATTTGGAAAATTTACAAAGTTTCTTTTACCTGTAAAACTTGTCAACTAGGATGAAATGAAAAATAAAATCTTGCATTCGGCTTGCTGGTAGGAGTATAATTTGTACAGCCTTTTTGGCAATTATTTGGCAACATAAAAATAACTAACCTTTGTTAAGAAATTACCATATGTTAAGCACTGTGCTACATGCTTTAAAAACATCTGCTAGTTAACATTTATACAGTGTGATCCGATCCGTGTGTCATGTGCTGTCCTGTGTGTTTTACATATACAAGGATTCATTTAATCCTCACAGGTGTCCTATGAGGTGGGTAGTTATTTCATTCTCAATTTACCCATATGGAATCAGGAGCACAGAGATGTTAATTAATTTGTCCAAGTTTGCACAGCTGAAAATTGTTAGACTTGGAATATCATCTCACTTAATATCTTTAATATTCTTCTGAGGTTAATATTATTCTCCCATTTCATAGGTTAAGACACTAAAAAAAGGTCCAGGAGAATACATAATTTCCCCAAAGTCACAGGGAGGGTAGGCAGCAGAGGTTTGCATCAATGTGTGCTTGACCTCAAAGTCCAAGACTGACTAATGCTTTAAGAGAATTTGACCTAGTTGTTCCATTTCAAGGCGTTTATCCTACCGTCATTGTCAGGAATTCTTCCAAAGATTTACATACAGACTTCTAAAAAATCATATTAATTATAACAGCAAAAGTTGGAAATCCAGAAAATAAGAGGAGACTGAGACAAAATGAATTTGGGAGAGAGGCAGTGGAAAGCAACTGAAGAATTCTAAACAGAGAGCCATGATGTTTGGTTGTGCAGTGGATTAGAGTCATGGGCGGGGGGGTGTTCATGAGATAGAAGAGCACTGTAGCTGTCCAGGTAAGAGATTGGAATGGTTTGGCTTGGACAGTAGATAGGGGAGAGACGGATCAATTTAGCACATAGTTTAGAAAATGGAATCAATAAACAACATGGATATATGAGGTATGAACAGAATGTAAAAGTTGAGAAAAATTCTCAAGCTTAATTAACTGGGTGGCCGGAGGTGTCATTTATTGATATTGGGAATGCAGGAGGAGGACTTCAGGTTGGAGATGGTAAATTTAGAGATTACGAGAAGTCAATTGGAAAAGTCAATTTTTCCAAATGTCTGCTGGATACACACATTTGGAAGTCTGGGTAGGACGTGCCTTTAGGAGTCAGCAGTGTTTGTAGGATACTGGATGCTTTGTGAGTCGATGATTTTCCTGGAGCAAGACTGTAGGGAAAAAAAAAATTCGCAAAAGAGAGAGAGAAAAGGTCCCGGATCTAAACCCTGCGGTTCTCCAAAATGCAGAGTTAAGCTTCAGAGGGAGTGGGCAAAGGACACTGAGAAAAGGGGGCCCAGAACCAGAAGGGTCAGAGAAGTGAAGAAACATTTCAAGAGACAGTAAAAAAATCCACAGTGTAGAATGCTATCGAGCTGTGGAACCAGGACTGTAAAGTGTTCTTTGGATATCTAAACATGGAAGTTGTTGGAGTCCTCAGCAAGGCAAGCGAGTGGAAGGCAGACCGCGTGAAGAAATGGGAACAAGGCCACAGATGCTTCTTGGTAGAGGCACGTTTGGGAAGAGGAGGGAAGGCACAATAGCCGGATGGGACTTTAGATCAAAGGAAGATTTTTGTCACTGCTTTGGGTTTGTTTATGTTTGACAATGGGTGTTGACAGATGGAGTCTGAATGACCTTGGGCAGAATCCAGCTGGGCAGTGGCTCTAACTTGGGCATGCACCAGCATCACAAGAGGAGGGCTTGTTAAAATGGGGATTGCTGAGCTCTACCCCACAGCTTCTGATTCAGCAGGTGTGGGCGGCCTGGAGAATCTGCATTAATAAAAAGGTCCCAGGTGAGGCTGTTGATACAGATCCAAGGACCACACTTCGTGAACGACTGCAGGAGACAGAGGTTAAAAATATGTGAGAGGAAGAGAGACCACCAGTAACAGGTCTACAAAGGCAAGAGGAGTTGGGGTCCAGAGGGCTTCTGAAGATTTTATTTTTGATAGGATAAGGGAAGCTCTGTGAAAATAGGAAGGAAAAGAGAGGAAGGTAAAAAGTAAAAATAATAATGATGGCAAATACCTATTATATGCCCAAAACCCATTAAAATGTCTTAGCATTCATTAATTCACTTAACCCCTAATAACAACCCTGTCAGTCAAAAAAAATGCAATTAATGCATATATTTGGTAGTAAGAAAGTGACAGAAATTCTTTATGATAGATTCTGGAGTTTTTTTGGTATCTAAGATGATCTAGTATATAAGACTATCAGCTGAGTGTGATAAGGAAGACAGGTTAGCATTTAGAGAGTTTGAAAAAATATAAAATATTTAATGAGGAGAATGGGAGAAGGCAATTACAGACATATGGTAGGACTGGTGTCATTACTGACTGTCCATCTGAAAATGGGGATTGAGACATTTTAGTGATAAATTGCTCATTGTTTTCCAGCCCACTTAGCTGCAATGCACAGCCTGGGCAAAGGCTTAATCAGATTGGGTTTTTATTGGATGGGTAAAATGAGGGAGGAAGGAAGTGAAAGATACCAGTTTTTTTTTTAATTGGTTGTGTATTTGGGCTATAGATTCTAAGGAATCTAAAAAAACTGAAGTAAAGTTTGAGAGAGTTGACCGATAGATGTGTTAGAAAGACAATTAAGGCTACTTTATAATCCAGCAAATTTGTCAAGTTACGAAAGTCTTTGACAGAGGAAAAATACTTTTTTCTATTAAATTTGTTGATGCATTTTACTTTTTTTTTGGTCAAAGGCTTACATTTGACTTTCCATTTAAATGGGCCTTAACATTTCATGAGGCTGAAAACTGCTGTCTTACTACACGTGCGGGACTTCGAGCACGGCACGTTGCGCGATGTGCCTGAGTGTATTTCACTCCAGCCGTTCTGCACGGCGCGCGTGCCACACCGTGAGAAATTGATTCGCTGGTTTGCCCGTCAAACTGCCGGTGCTCTAGTACTCCTCTACCTTGACATAATTAGGTTTAATCAACAATTTTACAATAAATAACAGTGCTGTGAACTTGGGCTAGTCCCAACGAGCGAACTTTTGCATGGTGAAATAGGTCGCTGGCCCCATGTGTACACGTAGGATTGCTAAAAGATACATCTTTTTAGGATGTATAAAGATCCTAGGTACAAGGACCTGATTAAGGGCACGAGGGCCCTGTGACCTAATCTTTTGGGGATGGCGAGAATATCATCCTTGTAATGAAGCTATCCATAAGAGCCCATAACCATTATAGAATTATCCTTTCCATCCGAGATGGATAGAGGTGTCCATATCATTAGATGACTCTTGTTGGTTTTTTTTTTTTTTTTTTTTTTTTTTTGTGGTACATGGGCCTCTCACCGTTGTGGCCCCTCCCGTTGCGGAGCACAGGCTCCGGATGCGCAGGCTCAGCGGCCATGGCTCACAGGCCCAGCTGCTCCGCGGCATGTGGGATCTTCCCGGACCGGGGCACGAACCCGTGTCCCCCGCATCGGCAGGTGAACTCTCAACCACTGCACCACCAGGGAAGCCCAATCCTTGTTGTTTTGAATCAGGCAAAATATAGGAATCTTTAATGCGTTGGGGAAAAAGCCTTGAAGGACGTTTTTATTTAAAGTCAAACCAAAAAGAAAATAAGACCTACTTCCTTGAGGAGTCGGCTTTACCTGTGAAGGTGCTGGTATCAACAAGCTCAGAGCTGGCAGAGGGCAGGCGGGGCGGACCGGTAGCATCTTCACTGTAGGCTCTCAAAATGTACTTCTCAATTACACCTCTAACCACAACAGGTTCATCCCAGGTCACCTCGATGCTATAGCCGTTTATGCTGCGGACTCTTGAGGGAGTTGGCACACTTTGTGGAGCTGTGAAAGGATAAAAGAGAAAAGAGGGGAAACGGCAGTTCTGAGAAGACTATCGCTCGTATTCTTCACTTTTAATGGCCGCAGTAAATCAGACTCGACCATTAGCATAAATACAATTTATTAGAGTTGTAACTTTTCAGCACTGATTTAATATGACTGCACATCTTGAGCCATTCAGTTTAAGCGATATTTCAAAACCATCAAAACTCCATTGACATCACGTTCTTTCAAGCCTCGTCCAGGTTTTCCAAAAACATTTAATGTATCCGACATGTTTTAAACATCACTCATAAAGAAGGAGGTGGATGGTAGGCAGATAACAAGTTCAAACAATATAATGATGTACCCCTTTGAAGCAAGATAATTAGACTGTTATTATACATAGTGGTTTGACACTTTTATACTGTCGATGTATTAGCCAAAAAATGTCACAAATGTGGTGATTGTATTGTACTTGAAGGTCCGATCCCGTTTGCCAATTTCAATTGTTTTTCCAACTAATTTTAAAAAAGCGAAGTTCTACCAGATAGGATATATTCCTAATTGCATTTAGGTGGGGTAGAGGAGCCGGTGCCCTTGAGATTCTACAAAATCATTTTCCTCAGAGCATCACAAAATACCACCACCAAACGAGGCAAGTTTAAAGGAACTTGCTGCAAAACCTCACTTATAAGCCAAATGCCCTCATTTAAAAAATCTATAACCTTTAATTATTAATTAGATATTTCTATGGTTCTGATCAGTAACGACTTCAGCACAGCTGACTGCACTGGGAACACTGAGAAAAAGCCCAAGGAACTTCATGGCAGGATGATGGATGAGAGACAGGGTCTGACCGCTCCTGGACTCCTGAGCCCTGTAGATGGAGAATCACTCTGGTTTCCCTCCATCAAATAGCCTCCTTCTCTGCCTTTACTGTTCAGGCCAATAAAACAGGACAGTTTTAAGGGAAACAATGTGAACGTAAGGGATATGAGGAAGCACAGAGGCGGAGAACCACTGTCTGCGCAGGTAAAACACCACAGGCACTTCTGGAAACACACAGGCTACACAATCAAGTTGCAAGTAATGGGACAATGGGAGTGATTTTGATTTTATTAGTTCTGAAATGTGGTCCAGAGCAAAGTAGAGTCCTGTCTAACAGATGGTCTTCTCATAAGGGACAGAGCAAAACTGACTCAAAAATAATTAAATAGTGCAATTGTTCTCCAACCCACGGGAGCATGTAGCCGCTTGGTGTTGTGGTCAGATTGTAAATATGAATTTATGGCATAAGACTTTGTGGTCAGATCATGGCTATAAATTCAGAGCTCTATTTGCATACTTTCTCGGTGGTACTCAAAATGGAGACTATTAAGCTACGTAAGTGATGCACTTTCTAGACACCTATTTACGTTGTTGAATTAGACTGAAAGCAGGCTTTATAGTATATTTGTTAATAAAGTAGAGAAGTGTGAGATAGGGGCAGAGGACATGCCAGTAACAAATGAATATTTTACATCAGAGCTTTTTCCAAGCTCTAAAGTTGAAAAGGATTTTAAGGGATCGTTCCATGCATTGCCTTGCCTATAAATAGATGATGATTTAAATCATCCTGGAAAAGTGTCAAGTTGGCCTCTTCTGGAAAATCTGTAGGCAGACAGCTTTGAAAATTCTTATTAGTAGCCCATCTCAGTACTTAATTATCTTTTAGATTAAAAAGATTCCTCAAAGGATGCCTGTGTTAGTAACCCGTTATTGATAAGTATGAGAGGGTATCTTGGTAAAAAACACATCTTTAGACAAATCGTGACTTGCTAAGGATAATTTTCTTCAAGAGGCACAAGTGTCAATCATATGGAAATGTATTTGTCTTTCTGACAAATAAATATTTTCTCCAAAATGGTAGAAGGCTACTGATTTCACAAAACTTTTTTTAACGAATGCCTCGCTGTGATGGTAATATGTGAAAAGATTCTGTGGTCACTGTCAGAAGGACAAAGCACTTACAAATCAGTTATCTGAGATTAGCTCTAATATAGTAGTCTGTTTCCTCTTTGTTTCCGCATTCAACTCAAAACAAACAAACAAACAAACAAAAATTAGACCACTCAGCAATTTCTATCATGGGAGAGTCATTCTAAGACCCTAATAGTAAGCACCACAGCAAACACCTGCCATGGTGTGATAAAAGACACATCCGCTTCCAACCAGGGTGCAGGTTTCAAATGTGCTCTCCACTGGGGAGGCAAGGGTCTATCACCCCTACCTAAAGGTAATCCTGATTTTAGCTTTTCGGGGTCTAAGCCGTTGGTAAAGATTTCCTATTCTTAGATAAATTACAGTCGATGTGGGCCTATTTCACCTTGAAGAGCAACCTGAAATTACTTTCTTCTGCATCTGAAGAGGAAAGAATCAAGCCTGAAAAAATCCTTATTAAATACTTGAAAGGTCAAAAGCAAGGATCTGCTAAGCATTTTTACCAACGACGGGTGCCTTTGCAATCCAGGGTGTGCTCTGTCACAAGATTATAAACGTACTGCTTGCTTCACGGGTGAGAGTCCTTCCTTTCCTTTACATGCACTGACGTGTGCATTTGTGTGCACATACACATGTTAAGATAAATAGTATTTACCTGCTCCTGTTGTACGGCCCCGACTCCAGTCGCTAGGTACTGAACCTCCTTCGTGGGAGGCTGTTACTCGATACAGGTATTCTTAAATGGAAGTAAGAAGTAGAAGGTTAACATACGACTCGTGTAGGCTAGTGGTGGGCTGGCAGGGAGGGAAGAGGGGACGAGGAGGGGACGTGGGACATTGACTTTGGAGCATTTCCACATTACCTGTGAAAGGCTGGAGACCACTCTCGTAAACGCTCTGCTCTTCTCCCCGATAAACCAGGATGGAGTCATTTCCCCTGCAGTTAACGGCACTGTCAGTTGACAGGCATCCATCCAGATTGACTCTGATAGCACCGCTGGACACAGATGCCAAGTTAACGACAGCACCCTGTGCAAATTGCACATCTTTCATGCAACCACCGAAACCTAGCAAATAGTAAGGGATGAATGTCACATAACGGGCTTGAATCATTAATTACCAATCATTTTTTTTTGCCTCCTGTAGTACTACGTTTTGATGAAATTGTGCAAGGGGGGGCTTTAAACATAATTTTTAAACTTCCAAGTCTTGTTTGGGAGATCCTTTATGCCTCCCCCTGCTTTTTTTCAGGCCAAGCGGTTGCAGGAAATAGTTATATTTATGTTATTTTGAAAAAATATATAAGCTGATAATTGTAATTCGACTGAATTAGATTCAACTGAAAAGTATGTATTATATCTCTTTAGGAACACATTTTAATGTTTATTCCCATGAAATAAAATTTAGGCAAGTACACATTATCGTGAGGGGGTATCTACACGTCCCTCAATCCTGGAAAATTAAGTTACCTGTATAAGTCAGTGTCTAAGTGCCAAAACATAGTATTTTAATGAGCATGATTATTCAAGAAGCTTATTGGGGAAAAAAAACACATTTCGAGGTTCCTATGAATAGTAGGAGGAAGAATATAGTCTCAAAATATACTAAAATCCTGAGATATTGCTATGAATTCCGTAACGATCGTTTCATAGACAGAGAACGAATCCCAGTTAAATCAGGGAACAAGGGAGCTACGACTGTGCTCTACCATTTTCACTGAGTTCCATAATCTCGACTGTGCAAAACGATCACCAGTTTTAGGTTCATGTTCTCATGACAGGGACCAAATCCAGCTCTGGCAACAGCAACACGGGACGTTTCCTGGAATGTGTATTCTACTCAGTCAACTTTAGAATGACCACGGGGCATTCAGTTCTGGGAAGTTTAACAGAGAATGTGGAGGAGGTGGGTTTGAAGTGTGCACTGCTTTTTTTTTTTTTTTTTTTTAGAGAACCATAGGGCATCCTGTTAGCCAGGGAACAGCAGTGGCTTTGAATAACTTGCTATTTTGTGTAAACAGAGATCAGTTCTGTGCGGTTTGGCAGTACTCTGCTCAGAAAACTGCCCACAATTGTCAAAGAAGGGACAAACAGACTGTGTTTGAGATCGCTGGAGCACACACTCTCTTTCTTGAAGAAAACACTGTCAAGTCTGAAAGGCCCCAAACACACGATTAGTTCTTTTCCAGATGAAAGCACGTCGGCAGGAAACGGAAATAAAACATAATGCAATGCCGAACAGTCAAATAAGTTAACGGTAACAATGACCGTATTGTTCTCTTCAGTATTTATATGGTGTGTTATTCTGTCTTCTAACACTTTAAGTCGAAGCCTATTTCCTTTTAAATGCCTTTGCTATTATTCACGTTCCTTTAGGCCCGACTGACCAATACTGCTAGTCTATCTTCAACACACAGTAGATACTCAGTAAGTTGGGTGAATTGAATTGAAAGCAATGAAGCTCAATATAAAAGCATCTGCTTGAAAATTCAGATGCTAATTTCTTTATCAGTAGTAATCTTCTGATGGCCCAGAGCTGAGTCACCTAACTCCTCTGTCCTCGAGTTTCCCTATCAATAAAATGTGAACAGTGGAAAGATAGCTTTGGCAAACGTCAGTGTGCCCTTATAAGAAATGTCCTGTTATGGCTCAAGAGGTACAGAATTTCAGGTTTGTAGGATGAAAAGAGTTCTAGAGATCGATGGTGGCGATGGTTGCTCAAAAACGTGAATGTACTAGATGCCTGAACCGTACATTAAAAATGGTTAAGATGGTAAATCGTACATTAGGCGTACTTTATTACAAGTAAACATGGTGAAAAAAATTTTTTTAAAGAAATGTCTTAAACATTAATACACAAGATGCAAATTTAAATTTGGGAAAGGCCACAGAGGTAGGCTTCCTTCACGCTGGAGATAAAGAAAAAAAGGTCCAGAAAGTGACAGGATGAGGTTTCTAAGTAGGAATCCTCCTTAGGAAATGGGACTCTGGCCTCAGGCCTTTGGGGGTGCAGATGCCTGGGCTCTAGTGTGGGGTCCTCACAGTACTACCCTCAGGGCAGTCACAGGGTTTGGTCAAAGTTTGCGCCATTCTCCCAACTCTGCACGGTCAGAATCCCTCCCACTGGAAATACTCCCCAACGACCTCTAAAATATGAATGGGTTGCGAGGATAAAAACAGGGGAGAGGGCCTGTCTGTGGGAAGACTAGGGATGCCTCCTTTTCTTGCTTCCCTGCCTTTGGGAAAATCATAAGCGACTCCCCACACCTATCCTACCCCCAGGTCTCTAAGTAACTGGAAGGTGGACAAGAACCCTGAGTTGACAGATCAGAGAGACAGTAGCTGTTCAGGGGGAAGCGGTCCAACGACGGGACACTTGGGCTCAGAGGATGGCTGACTCTCAGCCCCACTCCTGACCTCTCTGCTCAGGGCTTTGGACAGACCATAACCTGGGAGACCACATGCCATGGCCTGCTCACTCTCAACCCAGAGGTGAGTGCTGTCCCAAGTGTTAGTCCTAGATAAATGCCCATGATCTGAGGTGGTACCTCTTCAGCAAATGATGTTGCGCAGCATCTCCAAAACACAGAGGAAAATTCATTTGCATTGGATTTAAAGGAAGATTGCAACATTAATGGATATAAAAAATAGCTCTAGTAGGACCACAAAATAGAGCCTTTGAAAAAGGATGCTAATGGAGAAGCGTAGAAAGGTTTTTATGACTACTGATAGTGGATTGAAAAAACTACACATAAGTGAACATGATTAGTTTTAATTGCAATTTACTACGTGCATGAAGCACCTCTATATTGTGAATATTCTCCTGTTCACTGTATAAAACATGCAGTTAGGGCTTCCCTGGTGGCACAGTGGTTGAGAGTCCGCCTGCCAATGCAGGGGACACGGGTTCGTGCCCCGGTCCAGGAAAATCCCACATGCCGCGGAGCGGCTGGGCCCGTGAGCCATGGCCGCTGAGCCTGCGCGTCCAGAGTCTGTGCTCCGCTGCAACGGGAGAGGCCACAACAGTGAGAGGCCCGAGTACGGCAAAAACAAAAACAAAAGCAAAAACATGCAGTTATTTACATAACTCTTACTATTCAAAACATCTGAGTCAGAATCTTAGAGGATAAAGGCATAAAATCTGCATTTTAAATAACCTTTCCATGCAATTCCAATGGATCCTGAATAGTAATAATAATAATAGCTAACTTCATTGCGTTCTTACTATATTCCAGCTACTATACTTCAATATTTTATAAGTGGTTTGAGAACCACTGATATTGCAATGATAAAAATTTTAGTATTATCCATAAATAAAATATCTTTCAGTATCACAGTCTTAGTCATAGTGTAGATTATGTTGTTCCCCTTGGGTCTATGTTGATGTTTTAAACTTCCATCATTATCATCTTATAATTCCAATTTTAGCCATGTCTCTAGGACCACCATAACAATGGGTTTTGGTGTACTTTGAGAGTAAAATGCCCAATATACAGGGGATTTTTCCTAGATGTAAACAGAATCAAGTAATTTTGCTCCTGTAAAGAGTTTTCAAGCTCTTTCTAACCTCAGAAGCCTGAAAACCAGAAGAAGCCCTTATATGAATGTAATATTTTTAGCTGCTGTTACATCTTAAGTGCCTTGAAAATGTCATTACTGTCTTCCACCCCAGATATTCATTAACTCCTACTAGTACCCTTCTAAACGTCTCCTTAGAGCTTGCCATATATTTTCTATTCAAAGGCATTTAAATCTTTATGTACTTACCAAATAGGCAAAGGCTGCTTCGTGGAAATTTTAACCGTTCAGGGTGCATAGTTTTTGAAATACAGAGAGAACATTTTCTACACAGGAACATGCTTGGTGGCAAGCTGGAAGTTTCTGTATTTTCCCCACTTGATAGAAAGGAACATTGGCCAATGCCCATGAAAGAGAGCACTGGACTATAATAAGGAGAGTGGGCTTTGACACCAGGCTGCCCGAGATGGGTAGGCTCGCCACCTGCTTAGTAGTCATTGACCTTGGGCAAGTTACTTTCCTCCCTGCCCCCAAGTTTCCCCATCTGTAAAGTGGGGATACAGATAATAATACCTGCCTCATGGGTTTGTTATGAAGAACTGACCCACTTATTCTCACATTAGGCTCTCAGAACCATGCCTGTCACACAGTATGAACTCACTTACTGTTAGCCTTTTTTAATCAATAATTTCTCTGATTATGTTCAAACTCCTTACATGAGTTAAAGGTTTGCTTTAGTTGTAAGTCACACATTCACGTACTTTGCCTTTCGTTGATGGTTATGGATAATAAATGACACACAGACTTTTCACAAGTGTGTTTGAAATTCAAGTAAACCCACACTTTCATGTGCTTTGCTGCATGAGAGCTCCATGGAAATGCATGGAGACAAACAGCATTGACGTCAGAAAAAGCCCAGGGAATTTAAGGCCATTTTTCTTGGCTGTACACACCAACCTAATTTATTTTTTAATCTGTAAATACAGATAATGATCAGTATTTAAAAGAACCAGAACCACGTGTGTTCAAGAAAAACATACGAGTAAATATATTATATATATAATATATATAATAATAATATATAATTGTAATTTATATATATACACGTGTACACACATACATACATATATATAAATTACAATTGTATTTGATGAAGATATGTTAGAATAACTATATTGATTGTAAATACAGATGAGAGCACACCCTTAAGGGCAACATACAAAACTATTTGAAGAAGTGTTTTTTTATTTTTTATTTTTAGAGCTTAAAATTCTTCCAGAAAAGGGGTGAGTAGGTATTGCTTTCAGCCTGATTCGACTGCTTTGTCTTGAAACACAGAACCACCAAGACCCGGTAGGACCAGGGCTGTACTAACTTGGGAATTCCTCCCGATGGAGTTTACCTTGTTCCAGCTTCAGGTGTTTATAAGAGTCGTGCAGCTCCTGTGGGGTTCCTCCCACATAGACGGGGGAATTCACCATCAGTGGCTGAGCTCTGGACTCTGACACGCGCTCCATCAGTTCATTCATGCTTGTTGATAGGACGGAACCTTTTTTTTTAATGATCACTTTATTCCACCTTCCGTCACAATAGGACAGCCCCAGCCAGAGATCCACTTGTGTAAAGGTAAGACTAGTATTTAACCGGAAGCTCAATATTCCACTCTTCAGTTCCATCTGTATTTCATATTAAAAAGAAAATAAGTATATAAAAGGACTGCAGAATGGCAGTTTGGAAGAGAACAGAAGGTCAACTTCTTGAAGAGAAGCAAGAAATTTCCCTGAAAGAACTCTATAAAAATGTCCCACTTTATTCTAAGCAGAACTGGAGTAACACATAATGAAGTGCTCTGCAAGCTTATAATTGACATGACGGATGTTGTAATGAGTCAAACAAATTTATACCCAATAATGATGATACGATGTAATGCAATACTACATAGGCAAAACCATTTTTTTTTTCTTTTTGATGCAGCATAGGTAACAGATTAAACCCTCGCATAAGTGACTGAATGACTGAAGAGAACAGTTTAAACTATGACTCTATTTTTATTTGAATCTTTAGAAAATGAGAAAATACTACTTCATATATCAATTTAATTTCAGGGAAAAATATGACAAGACAATAAGAAAATGAAATGTCAAGCCTGATTAAGCTTATTTTAACTGGCTGGTGAACTCAATTTCAAATTTGTAAAATGTATTTTGATTCACTATTTCAGTGTTACTATTCTAAATCTCTAACTAACCTAATTGCTTCTATGTCTATTCTTTCAGGTTAAAGTGCCATTTTCTAATACGAACATATTTTACTCACATTTTCATGGCAAAGGAAATGCCTCCATGTTTTTCTTCAAAATTTTACTCAATAACTATTTTACCTACTATGCTTTTACTTTGTTAGAAGTCAAATTAGTGACCATAAGGTACTTAAAAATTTGAGATCATGTCAATGAAACAAATTAAATAATATATAAAAAATTATTGCTTTTCTATGTAAAAATCATCTTTGTGAAGTACATCGGGTAAACAGTCATTCATTTTTTTATCCTTTCATTCAATAAATATTGATTCCCCTACTATGTTCCGAAAACCTGCTACTACAAGAGAAATTGCCCCCAAGAATTGCACTGTCTTAATAGCAGAGGCAAACATGTGTGGTAATATTATAAACAAGATGGGGATGGGGTGCAAAGAGATCGGAGAGAAGAAACACATTTTGTTCCCTGGGAATTGGCAAAGGTTTGAAGTAAGGTTTTTGGAAGTATGTAAGATTCATGGAGAATCTCCAGCAGGAAGATTAACACGTTCAATGGCATGGGGACATGTACGAGCACATTAGGTTTAGAAAAAGATACAAAATTAGATTAAAGGATACATATGGGGGAAAGAGAAAGAAAGTGTTCTGCCGGGTATGGTAGAAGCAAAATTTTGGAGGATTTTGAGTGATAGGGAAAAATAATCATTTTTCTCTTGTCTGTCTGACGCCAAAAGCCCATATTCTTTCTACTAATATCTTACACTAAAAGTTCACCCTGCTGGTCATAAGAAGTACATCCTATAAAAATGTTCAGAGTAGCCTTATTCACCATGGCAAAAACATGGGAACGACCACTACTTCATTGAAAAGAGAAGAGATATATTATTACCCAGCCATGAAAAATACACGGAGAACATGAATAACTCAGAAACAATGTCAAGGGCTAAAGCAATTGCCTAAAGATAGAAACTTTTACAAATTTCTAAAACAAAGATTTTTAGGCATTCACTCATGATGTTCAAACTATAAAAATGCAAGGAGATAATAAACACAAAATTATGATTACATATTACCTCTAGAGGGAGACAGGGAAATGGGCTAAGAGATGGCCTAGAGGTAGATGCAAAAATTCGATAATATTTTAGTTCTTGGGTTGGGTGGTAGGTTCATGAGTGTTCATTGTACTATTATATTTTATTTTATATGTGTGTGTGAAATATTAAATATATTTCACTATTATATAAAAGATAATGAAGGAACATTTTTCGTATATTGGGAAGGTAAATTGCATTTCCTCAATTCCTAATAATTAGCCTGTTTTGTTAAAATTATAATTTTCAAAGTATAATGGTCATTTAAAAAAATCATCATGGTCCTAAAATACAAAATGTTTCACAGGATTCCAAAAGTGAAAATGACATGGGGGTAAAAATAAAAGCAAAAGTGAATTTGGAAAGAAACCCTAATTAAGTATAATGTAAACACATGGTTTATTGATTTTAAAGTTGGAGCTAACATTTTTAAGTAAATTAATTAACATACAGCAAGAAAATCAGGTCCATCTTTGTTGTAAATGAAAAGAAGCAATCCATTCAATTGGTCAGTTCTGAACTTAAAGGAAATTTCAAAGTCCATTCCACCATGAAACAAATATGGATAAAGTTCCAGGAACCCTTTAGAGAAAAAAACATGTACAAATTAGCACGTGCAAAGCAATACTGTTAGCATCGTAAGGGTGTCATACGACAACCTTAGGACATATTCTGTCGTTGAATAAATCTCTCACAAAAGAAGATGCAGATCAATGTTAAGAAATTCACCTTGTAATGTACAGAAGTAGCAGAATGAACTTGACATACCTTTTAAGAGGAAGCGAGTTACTAAGTCATGGATACAATTAAGACTATTACTAGTTTATCTAAGTATTAACAATAAGTAGTTGCAACTCTGGATAATGACAGTGATGAGAAAAAGCAACGAAAAAGTGCACAGAGTATAATATTATTTAGCTTTCTGTTCTGAAGGTAGTTTAACGAACCTAATATCTAACCAACTTAGTTATAAATGTAGCAGGCAATAGTGGGCCTTTATTCCAAAAATAAGCCATGGTGGCCAAGTCACCATATTCCCTTCCACTCCTTACCCTGGGTGGCTGCTAGACAGAGACTGTAGGTGGCACGTATGCCGGGCACACTATGTCTCACCTTTGCCACAGCCTTTGGAGCAATGGCAGTGATGGTGGTCATATTCTCTAGCTCTCCCTCAGGGCCCTACTTACCCCATCACGCAGCTGAAATTTTACTCTTAGGAACACTGTCAGTCTATACCATGGGATAAAACAGATATTGTGTGGATTAGCCTGACAAGACTCCTTTGACACATCTGAGTAAAACTATATTCTAAATAAAAAAGTGGACTTACAAATGGACATTAGTGGCACTACCATAGGTAAACCCCAAACTGCCAGAGATCTTACACATGAATATGTATTTATGAGTCTTACTATTTATATTATATATTCAGACGTTGAGAATATATGTATGGGCATCAGGGCGTTACTAGGTATTTCTGAGATAGCAGGTTCATATGAGGTCAAAATAATTGTATCAGGAGAGACTAAATTACACCAAAGATAGAACATACAAGCTAAGCAATGACCAGTGTCTATTTTAGAACCTTACCTGTCCCTAGGAACTGAGCTCCCTCTTGTAATGAAGTGGGGCATCCCTCCCAGTTGTTATACACGTTGATTTGCTCTTCAGAACTCTGCCAAACCAGACGCCCCCAAGCAGCAGAGGGATTATAATTCTTCATAAAATATACATCCTTGAGACAGCCCACAAAACCCTTTCGGATTATGTCTGCAGGGGTTGAGAGATATCAAGAAATATGTTTTCTGAGAAATTCTTTTCAAGCAATGAATTTGATGTGCTATTAAAATCAAAGAAATAGGCAATAGCTCTCACTACCTACTTACTACAAATTTTTTAAAAATTTCTTCTTTTAAGATTTTTTTTTGATGTGGACCAATTTTAAAGTCTTTATTGAGTGTGTTACAATACTGCTTCTGTTTTATGCTTTGTTTTTTTTTTTGGCTACGAGGCGTGTGGGATCTTAGCTCCCCGACCAGGGATTGAACCCGCACCCCCTGCATTGGAAGGCGAAGTCTTAACCACTGGACTGCCAGGGAAGTCCCCAAACTTCTTAATAACTCATGTAAACACCACACCATCAGCTAGGGTAGGTGGTAACAATTGTCATGTTTCGCTCTGGTTCAGACTCATCTTATCTGCAGAAACAGATGTTTGCACAAAAACCCTGGTTTTATAGTAATAGCAAGACTATTGCCTCTTGAACTAACAAGGGGATCTCATCTGCCACTGGTCTTAAAAATAAATGTGCAATAACACATTTTAAAAGTAAGATTTAAAGGAAGTCTATCTATTAAATCTACAGTTTATAGTTTAGTTCCCTCGCCATTTTGACCTAGTCTGTTACACAAGTAAAGCAATAATTTCATTTCATTTTTAGGAATTAATGTAATGTTAAGCTTAATTTTTGAACTCCCCAGACCAGGTAAGTGTGGGGCTTAAGAACACAGGAAGTAGGGTGGTCATTAGAGGTTGGGAAAGAGAGAAAGTGAGCAAATGAGAGAATTAGAGAGCAAAAAAAAAAAAAAGCAGAGAGGGCGAGAAGGCGCCTGAAGCTGAGGTTGCATTTCATATGGCAGTGTCCTTACAGGTCAGTGGAAAGCTTAGCTCTCAGCTTTTGAGTTCATGACCTGATCTTAGGGAAGGTATTCACCAGCAATCAAACTTTTACAAGGTCAATTTATATGCGCAATGTCAAATTATTTATTTATAATGGACAGATGTCATCTACAGGAGGGATACTTGGTATTGGGGTATGCTCTCCTCCTGATGCCTGGATATACCAGAGACAAGAATTGTGCTTGGTGGGCAAAGAACTATGACAAAGACTCTCTTCTCTCTTTCTTTCAATCCGTGTGTGTGTGTGTGTGTGTGTGTGTGTGTGTGTGTGTGTGTGTGTGTGTGTGTGTGAATGTTTTCAAGAGACTTCTCCACCAGTCTACAGTAGCCAAATGAAAGCCCTCTCTCCTCTACAGGTATTTCTAAGGAGGTAACTATAACCGGTCTTGAGGATTTAAATATATCCTTCTCAAAAAATTCACTGAAATTTTTTGATCCCTAAATAACATAGCTTTGACTGAAATTAGTATAATTCATTTCAGCAGAAGTTTAATGAACTCCTTTTACATATCAAGAACTGGGTACTAAGAATTGAAATGCAAGTAGTACATGGTTCCTTTAGAAAAGAAGAGACCTAAAGGAAATTTTTGACATACTGATGTAGGAAATACAGTATGAGTTAGAAAATAATACTATTACCCATACTTTAAAATAATGCAACTTGATTCTAAAATGTGGTGACAACATATAAATTCTATACCTTTCCCAAACTCACCAGAATCCTTCCTGAGGATGGTATAACCCTGCGGCAGCCCTCCCACAAACACTCCTGTGTTCTCTCCAATAACAGTACTACCATTCAGGGTGGCCGAGGAGCCTATGGAAAAGGAGATGAGAATTCCAACTTCAGCAGGATAATCTATTTCTACAAATTTAACAAATGACTAAACCCTTCCCCTGGGCTTCTGGACACCACTCTTTCTTGGTTCTCTACATATCGGTTACGTTTCTTCACTGGTTCTTCCTCATCACCCCAACATCTTGATGCTGGAATGACCCAGGCTTCCTCCGTTCTCAGATCTCTTTCTCCACCTACACAGATACCCTAATTCCCTCTAGAAGGATGAAGAGAGAGCTGGGTACCTGTGCTAATTCCCAGGGCCAAAGATCAGAAGGGGCCTGGGTCCTTGACTGTGTTGTATAACAATGCAAATCCGTTAAAATGTTTATTTTACTCCATCATTTTTTGGGAGAAGGGGGATTTTTTTTTTTCAGAGCCAAACAACTCTAATTAGCCCTACTTATATCTGGGACCTTGGCTTTAAATACCATCTTTAGCTGACAACTCCCAATTTTTTTTATCTCTAGTCTGGAACTCTTCCCTGAACTCCGATCCAGGAATCTGCTTGATATTTCCACTTGGATGCCTCATAGGTACCTAAGACTTAACATGTTCAAACCGAAATCTGAACATCTCTCTCTGAATCTGCTTCTCCCACTAACTTGCCCACCTTAGTTATGGTAGTTACAGTCTAAAGGCCCCAAACATTGCAGTCATGCTCTACATTAGGGGATAGCAAAACTCTTCTGTAAAGAGCAAGGTAGTATGTATTTTCCTCTTTGTAGACCACACAGCCTCAAGCAGCCATAGACAATACCTAACCAATGGGTGCAGTTGTCGCCAATAAAGCTTTATGAAAACAGGCATGGGCTGGATTTGGCCCACAGGTGGCAGTCTGCCAACCCCTGCTCTACCTCAATCAAATTCCTTAACATTTACAATACATCCAGATTTCTCATTATATCCACAATTCCTTCCCTGGTTCAAGAAACGATCATTTCTTGTCTGGATTATTTTAGAATTATTGCAGAAGCCTATTTGCTGGTCTCCATGCTTCTGTAACAAATTAATAAGCAGAAATCTCAATTAAATAGAGTCGGGAGACCAGAAGGTAGAGTTCTCACACCTTGTAATGAAGGCAAACCCAACAGGAAGAAGACAGACTTTTCTTTCCTGGCAAGGACTCAGCCAATGAAAAATCATGAACACTTTGTTTACTGTAGTCCCCCCAGCTTCCTGTTCACCCTCTGTAAAAGTTTTCTCCCTCCCTTGTCATGTGGGACTTGCACTTGGCTTGCCATGGTTGTAGACCCTGAATTGTGATTCTCTGCTGATCCCCAATAAACCCATCTTTGCTGGAGAAATATCTGACAGTCCATTTGTTTTAGGTCAACATTTTGGTGGACCCTATGGGGACCAGAGAAAACCCCTGAAGGCTCCAGTTCTGGTGAACAAACAGGTGTGGTACCCACAAAGAAGCCCACTGTGCTCACTGCTTACCCACTGTGCTCACTGCTCTTACCAACTCTGGAGTTTGAAAGTAAATCTTTCTCCTGGATCTGAGCTCACACCCTCTTTGCATTTGAAGCTCTCCAGCCTTTATGCAAGTTCTGCTTAAAGGTTTTTTCTG
This sequence comes from Leucopleurus acutus, assembly GCF_964270905.1. Taxonomy (NCBI): domain Eukaryota; kingdom Metazoa; phylum Chordata; class Mammalia; order Artiodactyla; family Delphinidae; genus Leucopleurus; species Leucopleurus acutus. The sequence continues at coordinate 15,054,798 of NC_139143.1, forward strand.
GTTAAGGCCTTGTTCTGTACCTGAGTACTCATTTGGAACTTCAGTCTAATTTTGAGATCAGACTGTTTCAACCAAGACTGGCTGAGAAGTCATCAGCCCGTTCCTTCAGGAACGAGGCTGCTTCACTGAAACTCTGCTGGTTTTCCAGGCTTCAGCCCATTCCTTTGGAATTAGGGCTGTTCTTTGGAAATGACTGAAAAACCTTGGGCCTGGTTTCTACAGGACCAAACTGTTTCCCTAGAATTGGCTGGTATTAATTTGCATGCTGTTTGAGTTGCGAGCAGTTTGATTTGAACTGTGAGCTGTTTAAAAATTATTCTTTCACTCTGGAGACAAACTTCTGAGTAATGAGATACCAGTTATCTACGTATTTTGAGCGAGCCCCCACTGACAGGGACTCTGGACAATTTTATGTTTAAAAAGTGTGGTCTTTCCTCATGTGCATTTCCAACTAAATGGACCGAATTGACCTAAGGCAATTTAGAATATCAATGGCCATTATGGGGAATTTTTGGAATCCTCAAAGTTAATTGGACCACAATAGCTCAGAAATTCCCAGAACTGAATAGTATGCCTATTTTGATTGGCATGTTGAGGTTTCTAAATGTAATTAGGAGCTTAAAATTGTCTCCCAGCAAAATGAGATTTTAAGATTAACTGAGGCAAACATGTGGATAAAGAAAGACAAAGTGGCTCTCCACACCTCAGGCTTTCCTTCCTTGGCTTCTCTGTCTCAGGCTCGACCTCTGGTACCATCTTGTCTCTCTTCCTCAGCTCCTCATGGCCAGACTCATCTGGAACCATCTTTCTCCTTTGCTTCTCTACTGCCTATGCCTCCTCAGACCCTCAGTTCCCCCCCCCCCCCGCCAATAATTCTCTCACCAAACTTCCCCTTTCTCTGAAACTTTCCCCACTCCCTTTTCCTCTGAACTTGTCAGAACCTGTCCCTTTAAAATTAAGCCTTCTAAGGTTCCAGAAGCTAAACCCTTAATTTCTTATATTCCCTGGACTAAAGCTGAACTGCAAGCCACAGTCAAAAATATACCCAAAGTAACTGAAGATTGTCACAGATTTGCTGAGGAATTTAATGTAGTCATTCAAACTTATCAGCTTGGTTTCTCTGACGTACCTTAGCTAATTCATAGGTTTGTTGGTGATGGCCAGACCCAGCATTGGATCAGAACTGCTAATTGGGAAAATCCTGAAAGGTCTCTAGGATAACAACCAGGAGATCAGCCCTCTAACTTACTATATGATCAGGCTTGAGCAATCACTAGGTGACTTCATTGAGCAATTCCTAGGGTTTTTCCAAAGACTGTCAACTGGAACAAAATTCAGGCTTGCACACGAAACTCTGATGAACCTGTTCATTATGATTACAATTGAATTCAGATTATTTTTATGCAAAGTTTTGGTCTTCTTCCAGATGTTGATTCCACCTGGGTAGCTTTTAATTCCATGTTTATTAATGGGCCAAACTGGGATCTTTCCTTTCTAATGAAAAGGACCAGGATGGAATGGAAAACTATGTCCCATCTAGTTTTGATTAATCTGTCAAAACTGCTCTCTCACACTATAGCTGAATCACCTAAAAGGAAGACTGTCTAAATTCTTAAACTTCAGCTACGCAAATGAAGGCTCCTAAATGAAACTAAAATCCTCCTAGTTTCTGGTATTATTGAAAATAGCCAGGATATTGGAAAAGAGACTGTTACAAATTTAAGTGCTTTCAGTGTCTTCAGCCCTCTGACTAACCTTTCCAATATCCGCCAACTACTCAATGACAGGCTCTGAGGAACTATAGGGGCTCTTCCCAATTCTCCGTCTTAATCAGCTTAAAGAAATGTTTCTCCAGATTGGGGTTGAATCTCTTCCAGTCCTAATGGTCACACACTCAGTGCTCCAACCCATTACTAAAAAGCAGCCTCTGCCTCCGAGTACCAACACAGTTCAAATAGTGGCAATCTCTAACGAATCTCAAGAGGCTCTTGTCTCTGAACCTATTCCCTTTCCTTTAGGCCCTCTGAGAGACACACATGTATTTTTCTCCTTAGTTCCTCTGCCCCTACCCATTTATTGGGCTGAAACTTCTTGGAGAAGTATCATGCCGGAAATTCTTTCTTCCAAAAGGAGGAGATAATCTAGAATTTGCCAGTAGCCATCAAAATCACCGACCAGGTAAATTAAATGACCCCTCTGACATCTTTTACTTGTTCTGTCTCCGACAGTTCTAGAGCGGATTTTGGAAACACTGATCATGTGTCCCTATTGAATCAGCCACCACCATCTTTATGGGCAAAATCTCCAACTGATATTGGCAAACTTCAAAGAGCACCCCTTCCCATCAAGATTCAAATAGATCCCTCAAAACCTCTTCCCAGAATTAATCAATACCCTATAAGCAAAGAAACCCTTCAAGGCATAAAGCCTGTAATAGAAGATTATAAGGCTCGAAACCTCATTATGCCTGTACTAATTCCTGTGAGGATGCTATTTTACCTGTGAGAAAACCTAAGGGCTGAGGGTAGAGGTCTGTCCAGGACCTCTGAGCAATAAGCAACATTGTTATCCCTAGACGCCCTGTTGTTCCTAATCCTCAGATGTTCTAACATCCATTCCCACTGGAAGCAAATTCTTTACTGTAATTGATTTATGCAGTGCATTCCTTAGTATTCCACTTGATGAAGCTAGCCAACACCTTTTTACCTTTACTTGGGAAGAAAAGCAATTCACCTGGACAGTAATGCTCAGGGTTTTACTGAGAGTCCTTCTTATTTCTTGTAAATCCTGAAGGTTGACCCGGATGATATAAAGTTTCCTACAGGTCTACTTTGTTGCATATGTGAACGATTTGCTTCTTTGATCTTCTAAAGCCTACTCACAGGAAGACAGCATCCACTTTCTAAAGCTTTTAGCCTTAAAGGGACATAAGATTGCCAAGGAAAAAAATTGTAGCTTGCCCAAACCCAGGTTTGATATTTAGGGCATCTGGTATCAGAACAAGGGCTACACTTTGATACAGATGGACTTCATAGTGATTGAGGAACCTGTTTTACTGGCCAGGTACTTCAACAAGTCTGTGGCATCAATCCTCTGATTTAGTCGATCACAGTAATGGCATTATTAGACCCAACTGGCAAAATCTGTAGAGGTCATACAAATACCTTGGCCCAAAGCATTGCTATTGGTCCCTCTAAATCTCAGATCCACACTTTTTGTAACTCAAAAATTCTCACCCATTGAAACAGTCACAGGACACCCAACACACTTGGTTACTGCTTTTTTTTTGACCTACAACTGAAAAGAGGAGAGATACTCCAATAACACAAGGGCCAAATTGCTCCTATTAAAAATAACCATGTTTTGGTAGAGCAATCTTTTTGCAGTGCACTCTCAGGAGACAAAGACCTTAAGCATCACACCTTGCAACCTGAAGGCTTTATTTACTGGAAAAGACACCTCCAGAGGAACTTTCTTCAACCTTATTGGAGAGACCCCTATCAGGTATTGCTAACCAACCCTTCTGCAGCCAAAGTCCAAGGAATAGATTCTTGGACTCATGTGACATGCCTAAAGAAAGCACCAAATTCTGAAGGGACCTCAAAAAGTCTGGTGAGCTGCAAGTAAATATTTCCCAGAACTGAAGCAGACAACACCTGATGAGGCAGCTTTCTGAATATATCTGGACCAGGTCTTTAGGAAGTGTATTGCCAAATCTTTGACAATGACATAATGCTTCAGATGATCTCCAATGTCTATGATCTTGATAACATATGGAATTGAGACAGAAAGTGTCTGAGAGTTCTCCATTCTACCTTCCCTTGTTACTCGAATATGACCTCAGTAGGTTTCCAATCTGTGCATTCCCTTCTGATATGAGACCCCACACACAGGAAAGGTCCTTCCTGGCACTGAGGAACAAAAAGCCATTGAAATTAGAAGAGCTGACTCGATCAGTGATGCTCTGAGAGAAAGTTCATGATCAAAAGGGGGACATATAAAAAATTAATAAACAGAAACCTCAAATAAATAGATTTGGGAGACCAGAAGGAGGTCTCATGCCCTGTGGTGACAGCAGAGCCCAACAGGAAGAAGAAAGACACCTCCTCTTTCCTGGCAAGCACTCAGCCAATGAAAAGCCATGGACTATTTGTTTACTACAGCCCTCCCAACTTCCTTTTGCCCTCCATAAAAGCGTTCTCCTTCCGTTGCTGTGCGGGGACTTCCAAGTGGCTCACCATGGTTGCAGACCCCGAATTGCAGCTTTCTACTGATCCCGAATAAACCCATCTTTGCTGGAAAAGCATACGGCAATCTATTTGTTTTAGGTCAACACTTCCATCCTTGTTCTCCTTAAAACTTATCTCCAAAAGAGCAGCCAGAGTGTTCTTTTTAAAGAAAGAAGTCATGTCATGTTACCCCTCTCTCAAAATTCTCCAATGGCTTCCCTCTTTTCAAGTAAAAGCTCACAAAGCCCTATGTAATACAGCCCCAGTGGCCTCTCTGATTTCACATTGTAACACTAGCCCCTTCAACCTCTCTTTCCCACATTGGCTTCCTTGTTGGTCCTTGACATGGCACATATCGTATGCTCCCACCTCAGGGCCCTGGGACCTACTCTTCACTTGACTTGAAACATTCTCCTAGACATTTGCCTGGTTTGCCCTTTTATCCCCTTTAGGTCTATGCTCATATGTCACCTTATCGGAAAGACCTTCTCTAATAGTCTTTTATAAAATCAAAACATCCCTTCCCCAATACACACACACCCCTTTTCCTCTTATCCTGTTTTATACATTCTCAGAATGTACCACTACCTGATATTTGTTCCATATTTATTTATTCTGTTTCCTGCCCCTCTCCCACCTAAAGTGTAAATTTTCCTCCTTGTTTCCAGAGTTCCTAGAGCAGTAGCAGGTGCTCATTAAAATTTCATATTTTCTGAATGAATTAATAAAAGCCTGCATCATCGTACTGTAACTTTTACAATTACATGGGGATGGTAGATAGGGAAGGATAGAAAGAAAAAAACTTAGAATTGCAAAGAAAAAATACATGTCCCGGAACGCTGGCTACCAACTGTCTTAACTGGAAGAAGTTGTTTACCTTTTGGAGCCTTAGTTTCCTCATCTCTAAAATGAGTATAATAACCGAGGTCATAATAGAGGAACATTAAGGAGAGGACATAAGTAAAACATAAGTAAAAGGAAAGTAAAAGCCCTTGCAAATTGTAAAGACCTGAAAAAGATACAAAATGGCTATTGATGACTTTACTCTTATTTTTGCTTTACTGAAACCCTGTGTAGATGAGAAGATAGTTGCCAAGACTTCATCATTTTAGGAGCACCCCAAAGGCAAACTCAACAGCAATTTAGATGAAGTTGAGTGGAGATAAAGGTGAACGAAGAGATGAACAAATATAAACAACAGAAGAGGACGGTAACATCAGCACATCAATAGAGCCCTTCATATATGTCAAAGAAGATCTTACCTGTATATTGCCCATCAAGTGTGATTTGGCCGAAATCCTGATGCCTAATCGCGATTATCTCATGCCATTTGCCATCACTATATTGTTTACCATCATCATTAGTTGTGGTAACTTCTACTGCAGACCCCTTAAGGGAATGAATGAGGGAAAAAAATCAATGAGTGAGTATACATGTTACATACACATACATATATATTTGTAAAAAACCAATTAGCAAATTTCAACATGATCCAGATGCAAGCATGCACACGTTTCAAACAGAACTCAAAATTAAGGTTGATACATCCTTCTGGCTTTTCTCTGATGTACTTCTGTGTCACCTCAGTGCTCAAATCTGAAAAGAGCTTCTCTTTGGAATAAAAATCTCTTACAAGTACCCTTGGATTTTGAGTAACTATACTCATCAGAAAGGTAATGAATTTTCTTTTCTAATATTTTAAATTTGGGGGCAGAAATATAAAAAAGAGAAGAATTTAAAACTAATAAAATACTATTCAAATAATATTGTTCTAAAGATAAGGAAATGTCTGGCAAGTTATTTCCTTTTACCTTCACTACACTACGGATAGCAAGAAGGAATAAGGTTCACATTAAAAATTAGTCAGTTACTAATGCCTTGAACATAAGTATAGCGGTTAAACTTAATACTCAATGCTTTGTAGTCTAAATTCTAGCATTTATACTTTTGCCTAAGGTAACAGTATAGTTAAAAATGAGTTCCTAAGTGGATAAGACTAGGAAATGGCAGATAATAAGGACAGATACTAGCTAAAAGGAGGTGAGGATAAGGAAACAAAGAAAAGTAGAAGAGAAACATTTCATCTTAACACTTTAGAGCTATGTATATTCTGGTTAGCGCAATGATACTCTTTTAATGTTAGTGAACACTTAAGACTAAGTAAAAGATATTTCAACTTTGTCACCATCATCATTTGCTACTACTGTGGTTAAAGAAAAAACAACCAGAAAATTACTCTAAACCTTCTAAATGAAAACAATTTTTTCTTTCCTTCTTAATAAAGTAGATCCTAGCAATACTTAACTTGAATCAATAAAAATTTTTTAAGCTAAAAATAAGATTTGGTAAAATATTACAAAATATATTTTTAAATTACTTGGACTGTTTCACCAAATTCTAATAATCTTGGTATACTGTTTTTCAAAAAAGATAAATCTGATAATTATCTGATGCAATATGGTGAAGATTTATGTCACAAAAATTGCAACGTTAATCACACCATCTTCAGTAAAACATTTCTGTTTATATTTCCCTAAAATAGCTTCAGCAGTACACCATGTCCATTCTATGCATTTAATTGGCTCCTGTCAGGCCTCATACAGAGCATGACAACATGTGTGACATACAGAATTTCATATTACCAAAAAAGAGCTTTTAATTTCCCATGAGTAGGAGTGGGTTGCTTCTCACGTGGACAATATCCCAACTTTTACAGGCAACTCAATCGGCTAGAAAGATGACCATTTTGGTAAGTCCTCGAATCTTTGTAGGTTGATTTTCCTTCTATCTCTTTCCTCCACATATTCTTTTATTTTCCTCAACCCTATTTCAACATTTTAATATTTTACAAACACACATTTCATTATCGTAGTTTAATAATTAAAACCAGAACTGGTGTCGTGCCCAATTAATGTGCCCTGGTAGCATGCCCATTAGTTTTTCCATTAGTGAATTCAACAATACTAATGGGATTACTAGCATGGGATGCTAATTGGGCGTGACATAAGAAACTGGCTTACTTCTTAGCATACCCTTGCTAATGATGAAATTAATGAGCATTTTATTAAATGCTGTCTCATCAAAGTGTACTTAGTTAGCGTTAAAATTGTTACAGACGACGCTGCATTCTAAAGATCAGGTGTCTGAGTAAGTGGTCCTTCGTATCATGTTTGGCGATAGTCTGAAGCATTAATAGTTCTCTACATCGAAATCACATTGACTGGTGACACATTCAAGTACATAACACACAGCCTCAGTATGCCAAATTTTCTTCATACTTAGAGGAACCTAGTGTATTATTCTTTGATGATCATTTTAAGATTATTTTACCTCACCAATGTTAAGAGAATAATTCTGTGATCAATTCTGATGTCATATGATGCAGTTTATTTTTTCCATCTGGAAAATATCAGACATGTTAAATAGATGCTACTCGGAATATTTTTTGAAAGCTTTCACTTTCACCATTTCCCTCAGTGAAGTCAGAATGTTATGTGAATTTCCTGTTAATGTCACTGAACATAAAACATTTAACTGAGAACCGCGAGTCATTACTGGTCAATAAAATATCATCTGATCAAGTATTTCCAAATTGAAATTAATCTAATGAAAATAGGAAGACTCTAGCTAATTGTTAGAGAGAACAAAAAATACAGCAATTAAAAAATGGAGTAACTTTACTGACTCTTAACAATAATTCTAAGTGTTCAGTTTATGATAGGCAAACATATGTCCTGTTTTAAATATTATGAAGAATCTTCCCCCTTTCCCCCAAATATTTTTTCATAGAATGAATCGGATAGTTGGAAGGAATGCCAAATAAGTTTTTACGCCTCTATGTAGAATTATATTATTATGTAAAGAATTCGTTACTTAAGTTTATTAAGATATTTTAAAAAGAACAAAGTACACAATGACTTCAGTTATTTTGAAACTACGTGTTAGAGAGTAACTTTAAATTCCTACAAAATGCTCTTTCCACAACTCAAAATTTAATTATTTTGAATGGATTCAGGAACAGTAATTTGAAAATAACCATCGGTATAAGTCAAAGTATCTGACAAATGAAAACAAATAACTAAAATTGTTAAATTATCATTAAAGAACTGGAAATTTTATCCTAGAAAATGGGTAATTTCTGCAACTATGAGTACTTTTTTTTTTTTTTTTTTTTTTTTGCAGTATGCGGGCCTCTCACTGTTGTGGCCTCTCCCATTGCGTAGCACAGGCTCCGGACGCGCAGGCTCAGCGGCCATGGCTCACGGGCCCAGCCGCTCCGCGGCATGTGGGATCCTCCCGGACCGGGGCACGAACCCATGTCCCCTGCATCGGCAGGCAGGCTCTCAACCACTGCGCCACCAGGGAAGCCCATGAGTACTATTTTACCAATAGCTATCAAGCCACTCAGTCAACCAATCAGTCAACAGACCTTTACTTATTTATGAGTATATCTACTATGTTCCAAGGACTGTACTGAGCCTCAAGGATGTATCTGGGGACTAATAGACAGACCTGCCCTCGCTGGATTGTACACTCAGATAAGAAAGACACAAAGAGCAAATAACTACTTGTCCGATGAGTACAATAAGGTGTTCATTAGATAACCTTGTATCCTTTACAGACAAAAGGAAAGAAAACTGGCTTAAAGTGGTACCTGAGTTATTTAAAATATAAATACTTTGAAACGTCAATGGGGGATGTATAAAACAAACTCCTAAGCTTCTTTAAACTTGGGGTAGCTCTAACTTTGTTCACGAAGTTGTATTTATGACACAGAGTACAGACTTGTGGTTGCCAAAGGGGTGAGGGATTGGGGAGGGAAGCATTGGGGGTTTGGGATGAGCAGATGCAAACTATTATATATAGGATGGTTAAAAAACAAGGTCCTACTGTATAGCACAGGGGACTATGTTCAATATCCTGTGGTAAACCATAATGGAAAAGAATATGAAAAATAATATATATATGTATAACTGAGTCACTTTGCTGTACAGAAGAAACTAACACAACATTGTAAATCAACTCTACTTCAATAAAAAAAAAAAGAGAAAAAAAAGCTGTATTCATATTCCTACCCCAAAAGAGAAAAAAATGGAAGAATATTCCAAATATTCTCCATTCCTCAGTTTCAACAATCTCTTTGCCTGATAATATGCTGGGCTTTCATTAAAAAGTTAGCAATATGTCCAGTTAACCTGAATAAATTCCTTCGTGGTGAGGAAGGACCAGTCCCGGCTAGCTTGAGCTCGTGGACTCATGTATAGACAGCATCACAAGCACTCAGTGTGATACATCTGCTCACATTTTCTCAAATGTATCTTAAGGCAGTCCGGCTCAACCAACGCCTTACCTTCTTTTGTATAAATTAATTATCACTTTCCTGAAAATGCAGGTAACTTTTGCCTTATTAGAGGGACATTATTATTCCAGGTAAAAATGCACTTGTACGTCATCATTAAACCCTCTGCATTCCCCTGGTCCTCCAACCTTGGCTATAACAATTTCATTAATGCTTGCCTAGCAGGTACCAACTTTGTATACAGGTTACGATTTGGGTATACAGGGCAGGGACAGGCAGAGGGAAGCACTCTAGGCCATTGAGTGAAGGAAGAGGGGGAGGAAGTGGTTGGCAATGCCCTTGTGCATGTTTCCTTGAACTCTGCTCTGGTCTACACCAGCCTGTCTATCTGATCATTGAAAAGGCGATGAAAACGATGAGATGGAGGGAGTTTCCTGGCAGCCAGTCTCAGGATCATAATGGCAATAATGTGGCTGAGCGGAGTTAAGCATTATTTAACTTCTTCCCCTTCCTATTCTGCAGAATCTGAAGCTACCACATCTCTTAGAAAGAGAAATAACAAAGAGATGGCAGTCATGTTTCAGTTCTGGTGGAATCATTTTTGGATTAATTCTGCAAAGACTTTGCCCCATATGTTTAGAGTATATTGTGGGTGGGGGGGCGGGGGGCAGGCAGGGCACATTTATTAAATACTCAAAACCTGTGAACAAACCCGTGGCCACTGTATGATTACAGACGTAGCTCTGGGGTGTGAATGGTCATCTGGAATCACACTCATAGACACCAGGATGGACGTTTATGAGGGTGTGACCGACTGTATTGTAAGTGTGAGGCAGCGTGAAGCCACCCTGGCACACTGCCGTGTTCAAGTCCAGCAGGACTCTACTCCAGTCTTGGAAGGGGGGTGTCTAGAGAGAGGACGGCAGGAGCGGCATTTTGTTCATTTCTCATTTCCGTGTTTCCAACTCATAACTGCCCAGCCCAGTGCCTGGAATATGACACATTTTTAACAATGTTTCACTGAATGAAATAAACTAAATCCAGCGCCAGTTCTATCACTAGATCACTATGTGACCCTAGTTAAGATACTTCATCTAAAGCGGGGAAAAAACCAATACCTACTTCAGGTGGCTACTTCAAGAATGAAATGAGACAATCGACATGAACCCACTTTGCGTACTTCGAAAGCTCTATGAATAAATGGCTATATGATTAAAGTTTTTCTCCATCTGGCTTGAGCTCAAATATACCTAGATATTAACAGGTTGAGGTAGAAGAAGCAGAACCAGATTTTTTCTTTCTCATTGATATTCTTCTATTTTTCTGGATTGTTTCCTTTCTTTTATGTTTTTGTTGATATTTACAATTTAGCATTTAGTCTTTTTTTTAATCTTGTTAATTGTTCTTGGAACAATTAACAATTTTCGTTCTATTAGTAATTACTTTCTGTTGTCACAACATTTAAAATCAAATATTTTTGTCCATTTATTTTATGAAAACAAGAAACCAATATAACCTATACCCTTAATGCCCCCTCTACTAAGTTGATACCTTTAGAAACTTTTAAGTCACTCATTTTTCCCCCCTCCTTCAACTCTTAGTAATTTTAGCACCAAACAATTATCAGGGTTTTTTTTTTCCCCTTTGCTGTGTGTCTCTTCTAGGTCAAAGATTCTTTGGCACATAAAACACATTTCTAGTCATTTTGTCATCAAATACTTAGGTTGAACTTAATATCCTTCGGTTTATTATTCACCACTACTTCTCCTCTATATTTCAAATTCTTTATTTTTTCCTTCTGATTAGAAGCCTTGCTGAAATATTTCCTTCCAATATGGTGCACGGATGGTATTTAAACTGAATCTCTGGACATCAACAAGCATTTTTCTTTCATGTTGAAAAGCTTGGTCACAGATTAGCTGTATAACTTTGGGAAAATTAATTTAACCATGATTTAGATTTTCACCTGTAAAGTGGGGATAGTGAGTACCTGCTTTATAGAGTTGTTGTGATGTTGAAATACGTGTGTGTGTGTGTGTGTGTGTGTGTGTGTGTGTCTATTTATGTATAGAGAGAACACTTAGCATAATGGCTGGCACACAGAGGTCCTATAGAAGAACAAGCTTTGCTTAATCTTGACTAGAACTTGATGAGCCCTTTCAATAAATTTATAATCAAGTCTATTAAATCATATATTCTCTCCTATTTTAGATTTCGTCATCTTCTCCCATCCTTCTCTACCTTGTGCATGTGTTTTCTGTTCTCCTTTTGAATTTCTTCTTAATATTAGCATCTTCCTTCATCTTTCTTTATGTTTTCATATTTTTGTCATGTATTTTGACCTAGCAATCTGAGGCTCGGCGGTCTCTCTTCTAATTAATCTACTTAAAGGATTCAAATGAAAAATAATATTTTCAGTTCCGTAACTGAATCAACGTCAGTGTGCTGTTTTTGTTTTCCCGATGCCATCTGCCTTGCCTTTGGAAACAGCTGCTTCTCAGCCCTTTCTCTCTGGATGCTGGATCTGCTTAGGTGTGATGCTATTTCTTTTTGCTTACTCATTGCCCACCTCTTGGCATCCCTTAAGAAGCTGCAATTCTAGGGGACACCCAGGGGTCCTTGTGCCTGAGGACCTATAGTGGTCAGGCCAGGGGGTTATCAGGTCGCTGTCAAAATACCAGGAATAAACCTTTCTTTCCCTGGTCTTGCCAGTAGCCAATTCATGGCTCTAACACTTCCTAACACAGGAACGACTCCGTCTGCCTCTTGAGGGCTTCTGCAGGGATCCTGGGTGATGCTCAGACACACTTGGTCCAGCAGGCCCTGACTTTCCTCTCAAAGGTGAGTGGGTCTCCAGGAGGCAGGAAGCTCGTGGCCCATGACCCCTTAGATACAGAGGGGAAAAGTTGGGCCTCCTTTAATAATATAACATTAAACATTTATATGGCAAGCGTAATTTGTATCTTAGATCAGCAGTTTTAAGTTGAAAACCTGAGAAAAATCTTTGACATAGTCTTATATTTCAGTTACTCACAGGCCCAACACAGTGCTTAACAGCAAATGTTTACGAACCTTCCTGTAACTAAAGTGAAGACAACTATGCAATAGTTTCCCATTGTCCTCAGGAAAAATTTAAATCTTCTCAAATCCTTCCAGGTCCTAAGTTACTTACTCTCCACCCAACTCTTCAACCTACCACTGTTCTCTTTGTTCTGTACGCTACAGCCATATTAGACTCATCTCAATGTATTGAATATGCCATGTTCTTGTCTAACTCAGACACTAAATATTTGCTGTTTGCTCCGCCTGGAAATTTTATTACAGATCCTACCCTCATCTCCCATCAGTATTTCTGCTGGCCTGCCCCACCTCAAACACATGTCCTCTCGTATAGACATATATTCTTGTCCTGATCAACTTTTCCTCATTGTTTTGCATCTCAGTTAAATATCACATTTGCAGAGGAGACAGGCAACTCAAAAGAAAGACTCTTTACTTTATTCTCTCATAATACACAGCATCATACTTGTCTTTCGTAACAGTAGTGAATATTTTATTTTTTTTAACTGTATACTACCTAGATTGTTTCATTGGGGCATGGTCATATTTAACTTTAAACTAGTGTAGTCTGCAATACCCAGCCCGATAGCACCTGATAGACGCTTAAATATTTGCTGGTGAAGAAAGGAAAAGAAAGAAAGAGAGAGAGAGAGAGGAAAGAGAGAGAGATGGAGGGAGGGAGGGAAGGAAGGAAGGAAGGAAGGGAAGAAGGAAGGG
>NC_139143.1:15680965-15808187 GCF_964270905.1 Leucopleurus acutus
TCTCTTTTCCTCTGTATTCTAGGATATCAGAATGGTATGTTACAGTAGATGGGTTCAAAGATCTCTGGAGATAAGTCTTTTCTTGATCCTGGAATAAGAGAATGATTTGGAGTCAGGGACTTGAGATTATTTGAACCAGCAAAACATCTCCCCTCACATCTCTGCATATCAGCACAACTTGGACACAACAGGAGCTTCAACAAGAGGAATTTGTACTTAGAATCAAGAAAATCAGGTTGTTCCTCTTTGACAGATAGAGCTCTCAGAATGGGTCTTGATAAATCCTTTCCCCCCCGCCCCCGCCCCTCGCCCCTGGGAATTGAGAGATAGCTCCTTTTGGATACTTCAAAGGAGGACAAGGCAAGAAAGGGGAGTATGTGTAAGATTTCCAAAGGTAGAGAACCCGCAGATATCTACAGAAGCCAGTATTTATTTCGAGAAATTCAAGAGTGAAATAATGACAACTGAAATAACAAAGTTAAAAAAGAATACTCATTGTAGGCTACCATCACTTTAAATGTATACAATTTTCTATTTCAAAAAATGGTTATTATTTTTAATTTTGAAAACCAACTTGGGGGGCAAGAGGAAGAGATGTATTAGGGCAGAGATTGAAAGATGCTATCATAAACCTATATCTACTAACTGATGGGTTTCTAGGGTATCCACCCCTACTTCCCCAAGAGCAGAGAGAGGCAGGTACCCAAGAGCCCTCTCCCTCCTCATAAAGGCATTTCTACAGCTTCCTGAACTCCCATCTAAAGGTTGTCATTGCAACTTTGTGCCATGCTTGGCTCCAAACAATTCACTAATTCAAACTGTAAATCTTTATTATAAAGATTTCCTTCTCCTAAGCAGTAATTCTCTCTGCTCTGGTGGGGAGAGGAATGATTTGTTTTTTTTTTGTTACTGGTTATTTCTAAGATATCTACTCTAGATTAGTCCTGCTTGAGTGACATCCTAAATGGCTCCATTCCCCAGCAGTACTTTACTTCTGATGGGAGACTGACAACCGCTACTTAGAATGTCTTTCATGGTACACAATGAAGTGTAAAACTGCTGTGAAAAAGCCCATGTTTCAAAACAAACCATCTCTATAATAAGCACTTAAAACACTTTTCATTAATATATTTCTTGTGGATAAAACAAAAGCTTAATGCTGCAACGTGGCCTTTGACAATTTAAAAAAAAAATAAACATTATTTCAATTTTTAGCTGGCTCAAAATAATGGAAATGCAAGTGAGGCTTGTTTGAGATGTTACCCACATACATCCTCTTAATGCTGGGGTAAAGTGTGTTGTTTTCAACCAAAATATTGAAAGTTCAATAGAAATCCAAAGGTGCAAGCCTGAATAGGTAAATACAGAATCTAACAACCTCTGTATCTCAGGTATTAGCAAATACCTTTGGTGGAGAGAGATACAGTCCTGTCTAATCCTTATCCGAATTTGCAATTAAGACTTCAGAGCGGCAGATATCTGTACACAGTTCTGCTCTCTTAATTTTATTTGGCTGGACCCAAATCAAATCGGGCTTCAAACAGATCGAAAAGTAAATGTCTAATGTCTAATTGAACTAATAGACAGCACTCTTTAATACAGCTAATGTTTAGTGCCAGCTTAAGGCTGCCAGGAACTGGAGGGGTAGGAGAAATGAACAAACAAACAGCATTTAAAAAAAGAAAGAAAGACAGAAAATCCTCCTTGGAAAACTTGTCAGGAAATGATGATTACTTAATTCCTTAATATAAATATAAAAGCCAGCCAATTCACACTGATGCTTGGCTGCGTTCCCCCCCTCCTTCCATCTCTGTGTGCTCTGAATTAGGTCTCCACTCACTCCCATTCACTGTCACCTCCCATAGAATATCGTAAGAGCCTCAAAATGATGCACTTATGAGTTTTCTTTTTCAATCTCTCTTGAGCTTCTCTCAGTTTATCGCAAATGAACAATCATGTTGGAAGGGGCCCCCGTCTGTTTAATGTCATTAGCGATTGTTTCATTAAACAAACAGCCGCTCCACGTTCGGCTGCAGTTAATCTTAAATCTAAATGTGGCAGCACTCAGGACGGGTTTGTTCTCACCAATGCAGGTCTCTTAATCTACTTCAAGTCAAGGCGCTTATCTCTGCTCAGTTCAGGGATTTCTTTGTCCAAATACTAAACCAAACCCAGTGAATGTTGGGAGTCCAGAATTTTTTTTTTTTTACCCTCTGGGCAATTTTTTTTAAAGCGACTCAAAGTCTACAGTGTATTTATTTATTGACTGTACTATTTTACAAATATTTTCCCAATACTGACAAAGTCAAATACTTTTGCAGGTTGGCGCCTCAGAGCCAGCCTAATCAGTGACTTTGGGAATACTGATAAAAGGCTAAACTGAGAACAAAAACACATTTACCGACCTGGGAACGATGGGTACTTGGAAAGTCAAAGACTTCAAGTGGTTATATACTCGTGGAAGGGTCTGATTATCTCCAAACATTAGGCTAATTTATTATTAGTATCTTAACAATATTATTATTTAGTATGTATTTCATCACAGACGTGGTCCCAAGATTCACTGGATGTTCATTTTTTTCATTGACGCAGCCAAATAACTCTTAAGAAGGTATTATTATCCTCATTTTCAGAAAAAGTAACAGGCTTTGAGAGGTGAAGACATTTGCCAAAAATCACACTATTGGTACCAGCAGACCCATTATTTAAAACAAGGGCACACTGGCTTTAAAGCCTATGTTCCCAGCCATAAGGCCCCACTAAAACTGGTCATCACATCAATTTGAAAATTCATGTCTATAATGATCATATATTCTGGAGTTCCTGGGAGGGTTCTAACTTACAAATTTTTGTACCTCTGCCCAACAATGTGCCCGAGGTTTTTAGTGGAAATATTACCATGGTTCTAGGTTAGAGTTTCCAGGAGTAGAAAGCTACCTGTGGGTGCTTCAGGCCCAGAGAGTGAAGGTCACTTTCAAGTTATAACAAATTACCACCCAATTTCCTTACCAGAGCTTACTTAACAGAGGGGATCATGACCAAGTTGACTGAATCTTCATAGGTGGAAACTTTCGGGTCCCAGTTACACCCCTGTTCACCACACCAACCCCACCCACCCCTTGTGTCTCTTCCACTCACTAGTTGGCCATCCACCCACTCAGGCATTTAAACCCTGCCTGCCTTCTGTTGACTGCCTGTACGATTTTTAAAATCCTTTGGTTGTTTTAAAATTTTTCTCCAGTCCCACAATACGATGAAAAGATACTGAAAGGCAGAAATCAAAGTACGAAGCTCTTTACATGGTATCGAACAGTCATTCTCACAGCCAATCAGCCAGAAACCTTTTATGCTCCAAGCACTAGGCTACACGCCAGTATCCCAATATTTGCTGCCTAATACACCTACTATACTAATATAAGAATTTTCCCTTGCGGTAATAATTTGTCAAAGAGAATCTGAAGGTCATCTTCATTCATATCTCTCTGCTCTGGCCTTTGGGAATTACTTTGAGGTCCTCAGAGAGGACAAGCACTTTTGCATCTAAGCATTCACACCTACAGTTCCCTCAGCCTAGTATGCTACCATCCCTTTCCTCACTTGGCTCATTCCTGCTCAATCTTCAGATCTTAGGTCAGAAGGCACTTCTTCAGGGCTATGTCCCCATTCAGTGCATCCCTGAATGGGCTAAGTATCCACGGTTTCCGTAGCATCCAGGGTTTTCCCATATCATAGCACTTAGAGCCTATGCACATCCCCCACAGGACTGTAAGCATGGCGAGAGATGGAGGTGGTCTGCCTTGTTCACTGCTGCCTCCCCAGCATGAAGGATGATGCCTGGTATGGAGGTGATGCTCAAAAATTTTTGCCTGCCTGGATGGATGGATGGATGGATAGATGGCTGGCTGGGTGGACAGACGAATGCATGGATGGATGGATGGATGGATGGATGGATGGATGGATGGATGGAAAGGTGTCTATTTTAGAATAAATTATTTTATTCTCATAACCAATCAAAAATATCTCAGATCTTTTCAAAATTAAATACATATCATCTGAAGAATGGCAGTTAATTGAAATCCATGGGATTTTGTTATTTTTAAAATTAGAATTAAGAGCAAATAAAGGACATTCTGAATGAAGTTTCAAACTTCCCAAAGAGGGTAAGGTAAGGGCAGACTTCAGCAGAGGGATACAGGGATCAGAAGACAGAGGACACGAACACTCCTTGTGTTTTGCAATTTTGACCAAGGAAACTGATATTTTATAAAGATATGTCAATTCATTTGACAAATCATCATTTGGTCTCAGCTGATAGGACAAGCACACCAGTAGGCACTGTGAGGTGATCAAAGATGATAAAACATTCTAATTCTACGAATGTATGAGCAGACAATATTGCTGATAGTTAGAGAAATGCAAATCAAAACTACAATGAGGTATCACCTCACACTAGTCAGAATGGCCTTCATTAAAAATTCTACAAATAATAAATGCTGGAGAGGGTATGGAGAAAAAGGAAACCTCCTACACTGTTGGTGGGAATGTAAATTGGTGCAGCCACTAAGGAGAACAGTATGGAGAGTCCTTAAAAATCTAAAAATAGAACTACCATATGATCCTGCAATCCCAACGCTGGGTGTATGCCTGGAGAAAACTCTAATTTGAAAAGATACATGTGCCCCAGCGCTCACAGCAGCGCTATTTACGATAGCCAAGACGTGGAAGCAACCTAAATGTCCATCAAAAGATAAATGGATAAAGAAAATGTGGTACATATATACAATGGAATACTACTCAGCCATAAAAAAGAATGAAATAATGCCCTTTGCAGCAACATGGATGGATCTAGAGATTATCATACTAAGTGAAGTAAGCCAGACAGAGAAAGACAAATACCATATGATATTGCTAATATGTGGAATATAAAATAATGATACAAATGAACTTATTTACAAAACAGAAATAGACTCCCAGACATAGAAAACAAACTTCTGCTTACGGTTACCAAAGGGAAGAGGAGGAGAGGGATAAATTGGGCATTTAGGATTAACGGATACACACTACAATATATAAAATAGATAAACAACAAGGACCTACTGTACAGCACAGAACTATACTCAATATCTTGTAATAACCTTTAGTGGAAAACAATCTGAAAAAGATTCCATATATATATATATATATATATATATATGAATCAGTTTGCTGTACACTTGAAACTAACACAACACTGTAAATTAACTATACTTCAATTTAGAAACAAATGTATGAGCAGAGTGAGAGAGAAAAAGGTAAAGGCAGGAAAGACACATAGAATTTCCCTTGAAGGGCTACAAGGATGTTATTTGTTCAGTCTCTTTTGTTCATAGCCTAGCAGCTCCAACCCACTGTTTCCCCTTCCAAAACCCACTTGATCCTCCTACTAGGAAGAGACCATAAGGTCCAAAAGAGGGAAAAATATAAGATTTGTAAAGTAAGTTCCACCACTTCATACACTTTCTTATCAATACCTGACATTCCCCTTTTGCCAAGTCTGGATCGTTCAGGATCAGCTCTGAGTAAATTAATTAATTTATTCAGTTCATGCAAAGAGTACACTGGTCTTCAGAATCAAACAATATTTTAAATTGGCAAACGTCACTAATGGAAACCAGGAAAAAAATTAAAATCTTACGAATAATCTTGATTCCTGACTTAAATGTTCATTGAGTGAATGAATGATCTACGATTTCATATTCACTGCAAACGTCTACAAATCTTTAAAGCAGGATGGCTACAAATAACCAAATGTGCTGACTTGGATTCATTGCATTCTCCCTGCCCCTGCCCACTGCCTAACTATCTAAAGAGAACAACACTTAAAAACAAGAACAGTAACAATAAAATACGTTGCAAAGAAGCAAAATTAATCCTTTACCTGTATTTTCAAGCCCTGAAAAGCCCAGGCTTTCTGTAGTAGGCTTAAGTATGACCACCATTTGAAATACTTTAATACTTGTCAAGTAAAGGAAGAAAAGCAACTGCACTCATTTACAAAGCCTTTCTTTGAACTAGCCTGCAAGCTGGTTCATGACTTGAAGTTTACAGCTTGGAGCTGTCCAGCTCTTCAACGCATTGCCCAGTTTTCAGGGCATCAGTTTTGTGGCTTACAGCCCAAGGGTGTATATCCAGTTCTCCAGCTGTCTGACTCTCAAGTACTAGATAATGACCCTTTGTAGTGGCTGTTAAGGAAACAATAATAATACCAGCATTCTGCCAAGTGCCATAGACCCATTGCTTTATTAATTCCCACAATAACGCTAGATCTAGGATGGCTGTGATTCAATGCCCCTTTTTCCTATAGATAAGGAAAGTGAAGCTTGGAAGGCTATGGAATTGCCCAAGGCCATGAGTGAGCAAGAAGTAGTGCCCTGTAGGAACTAATCAGCTCAGGGAGGACTGTTTCTACAACAATTCTTAGGCCTACAAACTTGACATAATTCTTGAGCTCAAGACACTTTCCCAAAAGTAAATACTGAATGACAACATATAGTATAGAAGTACCTTATACAAATAGATCCTTGGATTATTATTCAAGTGAAATTCCCAAGATGGTAAATTTCTGACAGCTTATGTGGTAGGCATTTAATAAATGCTTTTTGATTAAACTTACAAGTTACCTAAGAGCACCAACTTTTACAGTAAATTTTTTCTGATCCATTTTCATTTAGTCTACAAAAAGCAATTAAAAATAGATTAGTGGGGCTTCCCTGGGGGCACAGTGGTTGAGAGTCCGCCTGCCGATGCACAGGACACGGGTTTGTGCCCCGGTCCGGGAAGATCCCACGTGCCGCGGAGCGGCTGGGCCTGTGAGCCATGGCCGCTGGGCCTGTGCATCCGGAGCCTGTGCTCGGCAACGGGAGAGGCCACAACAGTGAGAGGACCCCGTACAGCAAAAAAAAAAAAAAAAGATTAGTGGAGGCAAGAAGGGGGAACAATTATATTGGGGACCATTTACACGGGGACATGGCACTCATGTGAGAAAATCAGTTAGCTCATTTTCCTCATGTCTTCATTTTGGTTTCTTTCCTAAATACATTGAATACACTTTCATATAATACTTCATAAAAAAATTGGCTAGAGTATGAATACTTTCAGGCCTTAACATGTTCTCATTGGTCATGGGGCCTCTTCAGGAAGTACTACAATTTTCAATAAATCACTAAGAAAAACAATCTTTATTACTTGAAAAAAAAAATCCTTTGCTCTTAATTGCGATGCATATGCTTATTTTGAGTACTTTCTTTTTACAAATCACATGTTAGTCCAGATTACTGATCAGTAAGGTATAATGGATAAACAGAAAGGGAGAGTGAGGGCAAAAAAAAAAAGAAAAAGAAAAAAAAAAAAAGAGGGAGGAAAATGAGAGAGGAACCTGAAAAAAAATCATCAAAGAGAAAAGTGGTTACAAAATTATTGTATGCCTAGTGTTTTGGGCTGCTTAAAATCAATTATTTCTTCCCCGGGTATTGTAAGGCTGAGTTTAATTCTATGTTTTGATTTGTGCTTCTGCTTAAATTCGCTCCAACATTAAATTGGCAGTTTTCACCATGCATGGATAGTAGCACACCCATGAGAAGAACAAAGCTTTTGGATCCCAACAAATGTCGAGGTGGACTGATCTCAAATAATTACCATCTCTGAGTATAGGACTCAAGGTATCCTTAGTTTTGTCATCTATAAAATAAGAAGAATAATGCCTTATATAGGTTTGTGATTATTAACTATAATAAATGTAAAAACTGGCATATAGCAGCTATTCAGTGCATTACAGTCTTGTAGAGAAGACAGATCTGTAAAAGAATTAAATTCAAAACGTTGAAATAAATGCTAGGATGGTTAAAAGTAATGTCTTCCAAGCCATGGTACTTCTACAGGTATCAGAATCCCCTGAGGCTCTTATTAATCATGTAAATTTCTGGGTCCCATGTCAGACCTGCAGGGCGGAGTCTCTAGGGTTTAGATTCTGGAATGTGTAAATTTGCATTTTCGAAACACCCTCACTCATTGATTCCTATGTTCACGCATCTTTGAGAATTTCTACTAGGTAGAAAGAGTAAATATATTGGTAAGGGGCCAAAAGGACACAGATGACACACTCAACCTGGATGATTCCAGAAGGCTTTACTGGCAGAGGGACCAAATGTCAGGGAACTAATGACAGTAAGTAGGGGAACCACAAGAGATCACGCAGAAACCCAGGGTTAGGAGCGATGGAGCTGTTTCCACCCCAAGGATGGATGCAGACCCGGGAAGAGGGAGAGTTGTACGGAGGAATATTCCTTTAAGAGAAGCAGTGACCTTAGTTGAGGAAGGCAGCCAGAACAAGGCTGGCGGGGAGTGGTCTTTCAGAGAATAAATACTTTGTTCTCGCTTCTCTTCCTCTCTCCAATCTCCTGTGGAGCCTCTGCAATGACCAGAACCTACTGGAAGCCAGAGAGCCCAGAAGCCCTGTTGATATGGTCTCTAGAGGTCACCTCTTGGAGCAGAAGCCAGTGGAAAAGTCGGAGGTTGACCTGGAGTGGAAGATCGATGACAGCAGGGACGGGAAGACTTGACAAATGAAACAGAGCTTGAGTTTGAGGATGACTAAAGGTTAACAGTAATAATGATGATTGTAATAGCCCTATTAATGGAGTTTTCACTCTGCATTACTTCTCGAAGGACTTTACATGTATTCAGTTGTTTAAGCCACACTACAGCCTTGTTAAGTCAGGCCCTGTTAACATCCCCATCACAGATCAGGATGCTGAGACACGGAAAGGTTAACTTACCTGCCTAAGATTATAGCTGGTTAACACAAAGCAGAGTTTAAGGTTGGCCAGCTGCCCCCTGGGACTGAGCTGGGAGCTTTACAGCTCCACGGTCTCAAAAGGTGTCTCTGGGGCAGCCTATTATCTATAGGATGGATAAACACCAAGGTCCTGCTGTATAGCACAGGGAACTATATTCAGTGTCCTATGACAAATTATAATGGAAAAGAGTATATATATTTATTTATTTATTTATTTATAACTGAGTCACTTTGCTCTACAGAAGAAATTAACACAACATTGTGAATCAACTGTACTTCAATAATTTTTTTAAAAAAAAATTAGAAAAAACAAGGTGTCTCTGAGGGAAAGTGGGTTCTAAGCTATGGGAAGAACAAAAGAATAAGAGAGATGAAAGTGCCGGTCCGGCATGGGAGGAAACCACGAAGAGGGTGGTGTGGCCATACACTACAGGATCTGGGAGAGAGAGAAGAAAGCCTTGAACATCGTCCCTTGACGTTTCTTTTTTTCATCCTGGCAGTGGGGAGCTCCACGAGCCTACGAAGCTTTTGAACGTGCTCTTCCTACAAGCCGGGCACTGAGCTAAGCCCTGGGCTTTCGCTGAACTCCGCGTGCCGAGGTGGAAGCCAGCTTTATTGTTACTCACAAATGGAGTATTACGGATCCCTGGTTCTTTTTCACCTTTCATTGCTTGCTCCTGATATATAACTTTTTATAACAAGAGCCATAGAAACACAAACTCAAAATATCTCAAGGCAGTAGAGGTAAAAATAGAATGTAATAGTAAAGCCAAGCAATCTTCGAAACAAATCTTGTAAAGCGAACCTGTCGGGTTTTGATGTCTTCATTCAGCACACTTGTCCTCACAGAGGGGCACTCAGATGTAAAACTGTGACAAAAGAACCCGATCCTTATTATTCTGCTAGTATTATGTCTCTCTCTTTCTTTTGCTCCATCAATTCTCAGCCCAGCACAAGGATGGAGATAAGTCCTCCCCCAGGACATAGGAGTTTACAGCTGCTCCAGTTTGGGGCACCCAGGAGGTAGAATTAGGCAAAGAAGCTGTGTGTGTAGGCAGGGAATGACTTGCGGAGGAGAACTGAGGGAAAATGTTACAAGAGCAGACAGAAGACAATCGGACTTGCTCTTCTTAGCCACTTGATTTTTTTTTTTTTTTTTTTTTTTTGCGGTACGCGGGCCTCTCACTGCTGTGGCCTCTCCCGTTGCGGAGCACAGGCTCCGGACGCACAGGCTCAGCGGCCACGGCTCACGGGCCCAGCCTCTCCGCGGCATGTGGGATCTTCCCGGACGGGGGCACGAACCCGTGTGCCCTGCATCGGCAGGCGGACTCTCAACCGCTGCGCCACCAGGGAAGCCCAGCCACTTGATTTGTATTGTTGCCCCTACTCCAGTCCAAATTTGGGGATTACTGAGATGATTGAAAAAAAAAAAATCAGAAAGCTATTCATTCATTCCCTGGAACTTTCCCAACACCATATATGAACTGTCCTGGGACAGCAGCCCATTCCGCGGTTTCAGTGCTAAAACATGTTGTCACTTTGAAAATCCGTATCTGACGTAGGAGGAAAAAGCAGTGTGATATTTGATGGGATGGCAATGAGTACGTCATTAAACCTCCAGAAGAAGTTTATCATTGATATCAGAAGTCACACCACAGACACTGACCTATTGCCAATATTTATATAAAAGGAGAGTCATGCAGCAACACGGATGGACCTAGAGACTATCATACTAAGTGAAGTTAAGTCAGAAAGAGAAAGACAAATACCATATGTGTCACTTATATGTTGAATCTAAAATATGACACAAAGGAATTTATCTATGAAACAGAAACCGACTCACAGACATAGAGAACAGACTTGTGGTTGCCAACAGGGAGGTAAGGGTGGGGGAGGGTGGATTGGGAGTTTGGGATTAGCAGATGCAAACTATTATATATAGAATGGATAAACAACAAGGTCCTGCTGTATAGCACAGGCAACTATATTCAATATCCTGTGATAGACCATAATGGAAAAGAATACGAAAAAGAATATATATATATGTATAACTGAATCATTTTGCTGTACAGAGAAATTAATATAACACTGGAAATCAACTATACTTCAATAAAATTTTAAAAGAGAAAAGAAAAAGAAAAAGAGAGTCAGAGTCTCCTTAGAAGCCTCTACTTTGTCCATCCTGATCTCAATAATTCTGCCCTCTCGGGTGAGACATGACTCAAACCAATATGCCTCTGGCCGTTGATTCGGGGTTCTCTGTCCATTATTTAGGTAACGTAGATGTCATATATTTGATTGTGGTTATAACATACTCTCTTTTCAGATCTAAACAAATTTCTCTTCCACTACAAATAAAACTGGTGAAGCTCAATCATTTAGAATCACTGAACTTAAGAACTAGAAGGGATCTTCCGATCACATAATCCAACTCCTCGTTCTAACAGGTAACTGATGCCACGGCAAAGGGAAAGACACTTGTCCAAAGTCATAAGAAGTGGTAAACCTGACTCAAATCGTTGCGTTCGATTCTGCTCAACATGTTGACTCAGCAAACTGTCCCCGTTAACAAGATTTTCCTTTCTTTCCTTGTTCCTTATATTTTTAAAGTCACACTGGCTTCTAAAAAAAAGAAAAGAATAAAACACACAAAGGAGTGGGTACTGGCCAAAGTTTCAAAGACATGATTTCTGAAAAATAAGGGCATAAGGAAAGAAGGGGGGGATTTTTTGTGTCTACTGCCTAAAATGCCATCCAGATAGGTTAACTGTAATCTAATCACCTGCAATGTTTATCCTGGGTTATGGTAACAGTGAGTTTAAAGCTGTTTCAATAACAAGATACTGGGGTTTTGTCAGCTCTAGCTCCATGATGTCTGTAATTTTCAATATATCTCATGATGGAAAAAATATAAGCAATCATTAAGCCTGTGATTGCTGCTAGTACAGTTTACTCAGATAGATACATAACTTATACCACGCCAAGCAGATAGCTGAGTAACTACAGAGCAGTCACATGCGTACGGCTGTGTGAATGTCTAAACGGCATGGAGAGCCTTTTGCGTGGTTTTCCTCTTCAGATGATTTTCTCATTATGACATTTTATATTTATTCTGGGCTTTGTTAGGTATGCATTTCGACAAGATCTGGGGACAAGACAGGGAAAGAAAGTTCGGTCTATTAAAAAAAGAAGAACTGATTAAATTGTCAGTTGATTTTATTGGCAAAACAGTATTTCCATGAGAGGACTGTAAGCTGTTAGGGAATTATACCTCAGCTTATTGGTTAAAATAAAATTTTGAAAGTCAAGGTTGAAAGTCAACAAAGCCTTTGCACCTGCCCAAATTGCTGGCCGGCTTTATTATTGAAGGTGGCCCATGATGCGCTCGGCATTTAACATATATAGATATATGTATAAGTATAACTGATTCACTTTGCTGTACACCTGAAACTAACACAACATTGTAAATCAACTGTGGTCCAATATAAAATAAAAAAAATTTAAAAACATGTCTGTGGTGTGATGAACTGGGAGATTGGGACTGATACGTATACACTGAGGTGTATAAAATGGATGATTAATAAGAGCCTGCTGTATAAAAAATAAATTAAATAAAATTCAAAATTTCAAAAAAAACCCCAAACATATATTGTCTGTAATCCTCACAAAAATCCCGTAAGAAAGGTATTTTAAGCCCAGTTTCCAGTTGAGGAAACCAAAGCTCAGAACTCTCCTATGACCAGAGCCAACAATTTCAGAACCTACACTCAAATTCGGGAATGTCCGGCTCCAAAGTCCAAGCTACACCCTTGAAATATGCTGCCCCCATATTGTCTATAAAATACCCAAGCACCATTAAGGAAGGACTGGATTGAGATGACTTCAGGTGAACCAGCTATGCTTTAATATCCTAATAGTACTCTACAATATCCAATATTATCCTCCCTTAAAAACATTTATTTTGGAGAAAGGAGGAACCACTGTTATTTACTGACTGCCTAAAATTATCCTGAGGTAAATATTATGTAAATAAGTTCAATACGCAAGGAAGCTCAGTCTCAGAAAAGTTACTATCTCCTCTAGGATCGCCAGAACTCTGCAAAGAACAGAAACCAGGATTTAAATCCCACCACGTCTGCCTTACAGCCTATGTGGTAACTACTGAATTTTAAGCCTCAAAATCTAGCATCAAAATAAAACCCACTTCTTTTGGTAGGGGTGGGGACTCCACTCCCAGCTCTACCAAATGGCCCGCCAAGTTATCTTCTCTGAGCCTCATCTATTTGATATAGTTTGATGTCTACAATGTACAAAGCCCTGTGCTTAGTGTCTTACATTCTTCAGCTTCTCTGACAATTACATGAAATGAATGTAAAGTGCTCAACGTAACGCCGAATATACAGTAAGCCCTCAAATATCTATTATCACTTATTAATTCTGATGTTTATTTATTGTTATTATTACTATTATTTTGCAGGTCATACTCTCTGAGCCTTAGTTTCCTATATACAAAATAAGGACTCTTACTTGGCAGCGTTATTGAGAGCATTAAAGGCAATGTACTAAAATACCGATCATAGTCAGTATATAGCCATATAGCCAGGGCTTAGTAAATGATTAGCTACTAGTAATCTGTCATAAATACTATATTTTGGGATAACAGAGTCTGCTCAGCCAGCCTTCACACAGAACTGAAAATCCTAAGATTTTCAGGAAATATGCTCTTAACAATAAGTGCCTTACGTAATGAAGTACACCAGCTCAGATGGGGCCAAATATTTCATGAAATCTTTTATTTCCCTTGTCTGCAAGAGTCACAACTACTCTGTCATACTTTGGTTATCTGTTCACCTGTGGAAGGACATCTTGGATCCTTCCAGGTTTTGGATATAGTGAATAAAGCTGCTGTATATATTTCCTTGCCTTTACTTTTAATATTCAAATTTATTTAAATTTTTTAAAAAAGCTAGGTCACCCATTTCTCCCACCCACCCCCGCCCCTGCCCTCTGGCAACCAACGATCTGTTCTCTGTATCTACAAGCTTCATTACTGATTTGTTTATTTATTTAGATTCTACATATAAGAAGATCATACAGTGTTTATTTTCTAAATAAGAAGGGACTTATTTTAAACCACATTTTTATCATGAAATACTTCCAAAAATGCCTAATATATGCATTGACATGAGTAACAAGATACAGATGCTTTGGGAAATGGAGACAAAACAATGATTAAAACATCACCTCTTGACCTGAGAGAGTTTAAAATTCGGTAGGAGAACCGAAGAAAGTGATGAAAACCACCATGGTAGGCAATGTTTGATTAGGGTCCCATGAGAGGAATAACCCAAGTGTAGTTCCATTTCAGAGGAAAGACTACTCTCAAAGGGAGTGATCAAAGTCTGCTTCCCAAGGGTGTCCTCTGAGGTAGCCCTTGAATAATGGATTTTGACAAGACGTTCCAGGTAGATGGACGGGCATAAGTCACCAAGGGTTAAGAGGGAAGGAGTGATTGGGCCAAATTAGCTTAAGTATGTTGTGTATGTAAGACAATAGTGTTGCATGACATTGGAAAGTTCGTTTATGGCCATCGAAACTCTCTACTACCAGGCTAAAAAGTATGGGCATCACTGTAGGTCTTTTTTGTATATAACTATTCAATAATTCCTACCCTTTCTGAAAAAGCTGATGATAGATCCACTGTCAGGGTCATGCTAAGAAGGCCTGTTCAACCAACCACTCATTCACCCGTCCATTCATTCATTCATCAAAGATGCCTATTCTATGCCAGGTACTGGATAAGATAAAGCATCAGCCTTGTTTTCTCATCCCGTTTTCTTACACACAACTTCAAAAATATAGTCCTTTGTCAAATAAACCAAACACCAGATTTCAATTAATGGGAATTTCTAAAAGTCCAGACAAATACGAGAAGAAAATGATACTTGCCTTTTATATTAATTTTACTCATCTAATAAAGATGCTCCACAGTTCTTTAACATAAATACACGTATGCTTATAGCAGTATGAAAAAATTCAATTGGAAAATTTAAATTAGGCACATTTCTAATTTAATGCCTTATTATCTTTGCCATAGCATGTGCAGACAGTAATCTAATAAGTAAAATATGTAGAACAAGGAAGACGAGCCCTGCCCCAGGGGAATTTATAATACATTCTAATGTATTCTAATAGTGTGTGAAATATACATCTAAAGTCAGAATTTGTCAAAATTTTGTAACTGGGACATGCTGATAACTATGTCTAAGTATGCATCTAAAATATTCCTGCCATAGGAAAAATGTCTTATTCTGTATTTAAAAGCTTCCTCATGTACTGCTAGAAAAATAATTAATAGGCCTATACCTAGAAATATTTTGAGAAAATAATGTGGAATAGCCCTCTTGAGTTTATTTACTGCACTGTGTTTCTTCCCCTGTGATATCATTAGTTATGCAGGTGGTAAATTTATTTATAGTATTTATTTTTAAAGCTGTGTGTTTTCTTTTTTTTGAAAGACACAGCTAATGAAGTAAATTTAAATTTCACACCCCAACCTTTATGGTGAAAATGAAACTGCTCTCGCAGTCAGGGGCTTGACTTCTGGTTTTAGCTCTACATGACCATAGGTGAACATAGCCTCTGAGACCACACCTTTATAAAAAAGAGATGATGAGTTTTGGATTAACAGATACACACTACTGTATATAAAATAGGTAAACAGCACAGACCTACTGTATAGCACAGGGAACTATATTCAATATCTTGGAATAACCCATAATGGAAAAGAATCTGAAAAAGAATACATATACATGTATATGTACATATGAATATATATGGATGTATAACTGAATCACTCTCCTGTACACCTGAAACTAACACAACATTGCAAATCAACTATACTTCAATAAATATATTTTTTTAAAGGAGATGGCATCAGCATAAAATGATGGCTGTTTCATAAAGGTGGTACTTCCATAAACTCTAATGCTGATAGGGAGGGTCCAGGTTGGTACCAGGCAGGTGAAAGCACATGGAGAAGTGGGATCCATAAGTGAACTGGGGAAAACAGGCCCCATCTAAATGCATTCAAGTTCTAATAACACAGACCAAGACACAAAGAAAGAAACAATGCATATGTGCAGCCCACATACAGCAGCCGGTCAGCAAAATCTGCATTGGATGAGTGCAAGGGTAAGTTCCAGGTCAAAACCGGGGGACCTATGATGTTGAGGTCCCCAAAGAACTCTGCCCTCTTCAAGCCCTCACTGCTCTCTCTAACATCCCAGAGGAATTCAGCAGCTCTGGCAGAAGCTGCATATGACGAGTTCCAGAAGTTCTTCAACTTCACAGCATTTCAAAAACTTGTGGCATTCTACAGTTCTACCTTCATCCGATAGCTAGAACACAATGTGAGAAAGACAGTAATTCTGACTCTAAGGTACAAACTCTGAAGTACTTAAACTTTCTCTCTCCAACATAATTTTTTCAACTATCAAAACATATTCTTTGTCATTCCTCTAAAGGCAAAATCTTCAGTTTGAAACGTGTGTGCTATTTGCCAATGACCTCAGAGAAAGTTAGTTTTATAAAAGAGAATGACATACTGAATTATTTTTTGGTTACCAACACCTTCTGGCTTTGGAACTCGATTCCCAAATAGCTTAGTGGATCTGACCCAGTGTCAGATTACCCAAAGAGAGGCTAAGAAATGTGCTTGTGCAGCAGCACAGCTTTTTTTGGGAAAGAAGCTGATATTTGATGTTTTCAAAAACGAACCAAAAAATTAAGTACTCTTTGTTGAATAAAATCAGAATTTCATTGATCTCTAAAACTATCTTGCAGTTTGGTATTGCTTTTGTTTGTAATTACCTTTAGGTAGGAGATGAAGAGGTAAGCGTCCTTTTTAACGCCCAGCAGGATTTTCTAAAGGTCTTAACCTGCCCTGGGTTTGAGCATTTGGATGAATAGAGAAGTCAAATAAGCAGATGATGGTATGGAAAAAATCTCAATCAAGGACACTGTGATTTTAAGTACAGAAAATTTAGACTTAAACTACATAAGCTTTTAAGCTTTTCTGTAATATTCATAGCAAAACAGTGTAAACTGTTTTTGTTTTCAAGAGAGTGGATTAGAAATCTGGATGTTTACCAAGCAGATAAGATTTACCAATGAATTCATGGATTTTCCACACAGTTATAGCTTGCTTTTGGTTTAAAACTTCCACCAGAAACACAATGATGTAATTTAAACAACAAATAGTTTTATTTACTCTGTAGACTGCTCTTGATGTAGTATCTTACTTAGGGAATTTACTTCTGCCTCCCTTATTTCACTGATGAGCACCAAACACCTTAAGGACCGCCCCATTCTTGATGAAACTGTTCACTGTGGTTAACTATGAAAATGCTTTTGTGTAAGTGGTATTTGATAAACTTAGGAGTACAAAAAGAAAAAAGGAGATATTAGGATTTTACTAAATATTCAAAGGGTTAAAAAAATATTCAAAAATCTCCAACAGGCAGCCTCTAAGTTCTTTCCTGAAGAAAAAAGATAGATCCCCCGAAAGGAAAAGAGTCAGACTTGGATCTATGTGAGTAAGCAGCTGCAGATCAAGGCTAAAAAGGATAAAACGAACAATGCAGGGTAAAGGCTAGGACTAGGCTCACGATAAGCGTCGTAAACCATATGCAGCACGAGACCCTGCCAGCTTCCTCCCCACGGATACTGTTTCAGTCATAATACACCAAAGTACTAAAGGGATTTTTGTTTTGTTTTGTTGTTTTTATCACATCAAGTTTATTTTATTTTTTTTATTGGAGTATAATTGCTTTACAGTGGTGTGTTAGTTTCTGCTGTACAACAAAGTGAATCAGTTATATGTATACATGTATCCCCTCCCCCTTGGACCTCCTTGGACCTCCTTGGACCTCCTCCTTGGACCTCCTCCCATCCCACCCCCATCTCTCCCATCTAGGTCATCACAGAGCACTGAGCTGATCTCTCTGTGCTATATCGCAGGTCCCCACTAGCTATCTATTTTACACATGGTAGTGTATTTATGTCAAACCTAATCTCCCAGTTCATCCCGCCCTCCCCTTCCCCGCCGTGATACCTACAGAGTACTAGATGATGATAATAATAAAAATAATGACACGTAACTAATATTGAAGAATGATACCGTTTATATGTTATTTCATTTGGTCCTTATAGCAGTTCTGTAAAAGGGTATTTGGCCACAACTTAAAGATGGATGCATTCACAGCCACCAAGACGGTATAGCTTAGGAGTGGTCAAGCCAAATCTGAACCCACACACAAGCTTTCTGGCATAAGGACCTGTGCAACTGGACCCTGTGTTTCTTTAAATACCTTGGTCAGATTTTGTGCTGAGAGGCAACAGAATTGGCATTTTGTCGCTCTCCCTGTCTCCCATTCCTTTGGACTTTGGAAGCTGACTGTGTAGGGAAGCACGAGGGAACATTTCGGTGCCTTTCGAGATGGTGATTTACCCCATGTCACACGTCTGCGGCAGGGGCCACAGTTTAGGCTGCATGAGAGCACGGCTCATGTCACGGGTGTGAGCACACATGATGTTCCATTACACAGTGTGGTCGGAGGTTATGAATTGCAAAAGCAACATGAAATCCTACACTCAGGTCTCCTCTGTACATCAGTCATGCTGTGCTATCACCCTATTACTCTCTCACTTTATGAATGAAAATCTTCACTGCTAAACCCTCCAAATCCGTCTCTTTTTTTCTCCTTCACGTGGAGCGCCGCGCACTCTCCTAAAGGCACTGTCATGTTTCAAAGCCATTGTTCGTAAATGAAGCCTCCGAAGTAACGTGAAAAATGCTGGTAATATATTAGTGAAAAGGGCTAGAATGCGGCACTAAATCCACACTGACTGAAGGTGTATGAAAACTGTGAATACATGTGAATGAGATCTATAAAGAAACATGGAAACAATTAAGGTCATGGGACAGTGAACGATTTCTCTATTTTGGTTTTTAATTGTTGTTGAAAATGTTATCTGTACCATAGTAAAGATGTGAATGCAGAAATATTGCCTCATTTCCAGTTTGCCCTCTGCCATCTGTTGTTCATTTACTTATTGTGTAACAAACATGTTTTCAGGGTCCCAAGATCAGTCGCCTCTCCGTTTTTCCACGCTTCCTGTGTGAATCCGTCCACCCCATCCCTTTAATTACTTTGTAAAATGGTAGTGGTCTTTGTTTCTAGCTCTTGAGCCCTGCAACCCTATAATCAGTGGCCTAGTGGCTAACATGACTCGAATATCTCATAAGCACCTCACCTGTAAACATCACCACCCTCTCCCCACACCTGTCCCTTTTCCTGGGGTCCTCAGGCTGGTGAACCCCACCATGCTCCTCTGATTGCCCAAACCTGACACCATGGAGCCTTTCCTATATAAACAAAATGTCATTTCTCTTTAAAAAATATATCAACCTCAACTTATCACTCATCACTCTTCCCACTGTCACTGTCAGAAATCAGGCCACTCTCACCTCCCAGCAATGCCACTCAAAAGGCCCAATCTCACCTTCATTCTCTCCAAGGAAGCCAGAGTGATCATTTTAAAACAGGGAGCCCCTCCCACCACTCTTCTATGTAAATCCCTGTAATAGCTCCTTGTTGCTCTTAGGATTAAGGTCAAACTGCTTACTATGTTTGATAAGGTTCTTTTTGACACAGCCTAAGCCTACATTTAGACTCCTTTCTCACTGCTATCACCTCTCCTTTCCCTACCAACCTTACTAATACCTACGAGAAAGCCTAATAACCGCAATCACTGGGTTACAGTTCTCCAATAATACTCTCCTTTGAGCAACAGGGCAACCTCTCCGCACCCCACTCCAGCACAAATGTCCCCTGTCTAATCCCAGTGTCTCTCCTTTAGGACTTTTCCAGCCTCCAAAGGCTGACTTAGATGCACCTCAGCTGATGTGCTCAGGACCCTGGGCCTGTCCTCATCCTAGCACTTACCACACTCTGTTACAATTGCCTTGCTCTGGGTCTACGGTTCCTCACTGTACTTCAGACTCTTTGAGGGTTGGGACTGTGTCTTATTTATCATAGTGTATCCCTGGTGCAGTCCCCCATACAGTTTATTATAGCATAAATAAATGCTAAAGGTCAAGATCTATTCAAACATCCAATGGATTCCCACAGACAATATTTAGATACATTTATATTATACATATTTAGATATACATAATATAGGACCCCCTTAAATATGTTAGTAGTGAGAGATTCTATAGAGTTTAGGAGGTAAAGGAACATTCCACGACTTCCAAAAAGATGTTACGAGAGAAGGGGGCAAATTCTCCAAATCCTGCTGAAGTTAAAGGAGAAAGGGTGACAGTCATGGATGTTATTGAGGGATGAGAGGCAGTGCTAGGAACCTGGCCAGCCGGGCAATGAGAAACCACGTAACGTTCTTACACTGAGTGATATAAACCCAAAGTAGACTGTGATGAGTTAAAAATGTATATTGTAATCCCTAGAATTACTACTAAAAAAATATCAAGAGGCATAGCTAAAACGTCAACAGAGGTGATAGAATGGAATACTAAAATGTTTTCAACTAACCAAAAAGAGGATAGGAAGGAGGAACAAAAACATACAGAAGTGATAGAAAAAAAAGTAAAACACAGCAAGATGTAGGCTTAAAACCAACCATATCAGTGATTACATGTAAAATAAATCAAACATTTCAATTAAAGGGAAACATTATTATGCTGAATTTTAAAAAAAAAAAAGCAAGACCCAATTATATGCTGTTTATAAGAGATTCACTTAACTTTTTTGTTTTAATTTTTTTTTTTTTTTTTTTGCGGTACACTGGCCTCTCACCGCTGTGGCCTCTCCCGCTGCGGAGCACAGGCTCCGGACGTGCAGGCTCAGCGGCCATGGCTCACGGGCCCAGCCGCTCCGCGGCATGTGGGATCTTCCCGGACCAGGGCATGAACCCGTGTCCCCTGCATCGGCAGGTGGACTCTCAACCACTGCGCCACCAGGGAAGCCCGGCAGTTTTAATTTTTTTTTTTTTGGCTGTGCCATGTGGCTTGTGGGATCTTAGTTCCTTGACCAGGAATGGAACCCGGGCCCAGGTAAGTGAAAGCTCCAAGTCCTGACTACTGGATCACCAAATAAGTCCCAAGAGATTCACTTTAAATATAAATACACACACACAAGTTGAAAGTAAAAATACGGAAAAAGATATCCATGCAAACACTAACCCTAAGAAAGCTAGGGTGGCTCTAGCGACTCAGACAAAGAAGACTTAAAGACAAGGAGAATTACTAGAGATGATTAGGGTCATTTCATTCACACCAGCTGGACAGAGCTTGTTCTGAGGAGATGAAGGTGGAGATAAAAACTTAGACGATAAAAGAGGGTACCTCTAGGCGTTTTTAATGTTTGTCTCCATACCCTGTCATCTCTTAACCTCTTGAAGCGCATCCATCACTGTTTTGGATTTATCCTCCTCTCTTCCCAGCCAGGTACCACTGGCATGATCTACGGGAAGGGGCATAATTCACCAGCATGGCTTGCCCACACAGGCTGTAATCAGCAGTGACGTATTTTGTGACAGTTCTGTATAAAAGATGACTAACATAAATAAAACACGTTGTACATTATGGGGTGATAGAATATAAAGCACCACAGATATACTCCCCTAGCAGAGAGGATCCAGGACTTAAGTCTGTGAGAGACAGCATTCCAAGGGAAAGTTAACATTCTGCCTGGCAGCTCACCCCATCACCCAGTGGCATCCAAGCCGTCCAGCTACGTGAAGACCTTCTCCACAACAGGCAACGAGGACTTTCTACAGATATTTATGACCTCAAATCAAGCACCCAGAGTGCGATTTTAGTTATCATTCAACACATTTTGTCACAGAGGCTTTTCTTTTTAATAGGCTATAGAGGACTGAACACAATTGAGAAGAGCCAGCAAGGTCTTGCGTAAAGGACAACCATACTGGTGTCAAGTTAACCTCACAGCTGGGTAAATTATGCTACTATTAGATAATCATGGAAACAGTTTCTTAGTATTTAAAATGGGGATCTGTCATGTTCATTTCTAAAGTCTCAATATCTAACACGATGAAGTGGACCTATTGAAAATAGTTCACATCCTCTCTCTCTTCTCTTTCTCTCTCTCTCTCTTTTTCACACACAAACACACACATACACACACACACCGCTTTGCTCTTGTGAATGCCCAGACAGAAATGCTTCCCTGAGATCTCTAACTGTGGAACGATACGTGGACTTTCTTTATTATTATTATTATTGGAGTAGAGTTGATTTACAAGGTTGTGTTACTTTCAGGTGTACAGCAAAGTGATTCACATATATATATATATTCACACATGTATATCTATTTTTTTCAGATTCTTTTCCCATATAGATTATTACAAAATATTGAATATAGTACCCTGTCCTATACAGTAGGTCCTTGTTGGTTATCTATTTTATACATAGTAGTGGGTATATGTGAATCACAAACTCCTAATTTATCCCTCCCTGCTTCCCCTGATACATGAACTCTCTATTCCATGATCCCTCCTGTGCAGACTTAGGAACCAAACCAGGGCAGCTTTCAACAGTCAAGTCCAGAGCTGCCCGCTGCCTTAAATTTAAACAACAACTGCCTTCACCCACCTGGTACCTGTCACTGCAAACGAATTCTCAGACGAGCAACACACTGGGACTCATATGAATGAGTCACAATCTAGGCACCATTCAGGGAATCCGGTCTCAGATCTGTGGAAATTATAAAACTAACACAACAGACAAACTTGTTGGAGGTGGTCAGAGCTCAACTCCTTGAGAAATAGATTCTGGGATCTGTGTTCCAGAGGGCTCGTAGGAGGTGCTCTTAGGAGCCATGGGGGTGCAGGAAGCGGAGTGGGCAGAGGGATGAGGGGAAGTGAGACGATGTGGATCCCACAAGAATTATGGGGCTCAGAAAGCCCTTCAGAGTTGTCTCTATTGCAGGTGGGGGAGCCAGGCCTTTGGACCTCTGCACACACAAATCACAGAGCCCTGGGAGAGTGATTTCCTGACCAAGGAGTGCTTAGCAGGCCACAGGCTGTAGACACACAGGAGGAGCTTGCCTTTGGCTGAAACATATGGCACAGCTACTGGAAAATTTAATACTTGGAATAAAAAGAATAAATCTTCCTCTGCTTTAAGGGACATTTACATGGGATTAAAATCATAAGGAAGAAAACGCTAACCTCATTGTTCTAAAAGGAGGAAATATCGACAACAGAGGCTCATTACTCAATCCTGATAAACACACTGGAGTTAAAAGAGAATGTAAAAAAAAAAAAAAAAAGAGAGAAGCATGAAGAAACAGTTCTGCAGACCGTCAAACGAAAACCACATTCACAGAAAGATGGACAAAATAAAAAGGCAGAGGGCTATGTGCCAGAAGAAGGAACAAGATAAACCCCAGAAAAACAACTAAATGAAGTGGAGGCAGGCAACCTTCCAGAAAAAGAATTCAGAATAATGATAGCGAAGATGATCCAGGACCTCAGAAAAAGGATGGAGGCAAGGATTGAAAAGATGCAAGAAATATTTAACAAACACCTAGGAGAATGAAAGAACAAACAATCAGAGATGAACAATGCAATAACTGAAATGAAAAATAAACTAGAAGGAATCAATAGCAGAATAACTGAGGCAGAAGAACAGATAAATGACCTGGAAGACTGAATGGTAGAATTCACTGCCAAAGAACAAAAAAGAAAAAAGAATGAAAAGAAGTGGAGACAGCCTAAGAGACCTCTGGACAACATTAAATGTAAAAACATTCGCAATATAGGGGTCCCGGAAGGAGAAGAGAGAGAGAAACGACCCGAGAAAATATTTGAAGAGATTATAGTCGAAAACTTCCCTAACATGGGAGAGGAAATAGCCACCCAAGTTCAGGAAGTGCAGAGAGACCCAGGCAGGATAAACCCAAGGAGAAACACTCTGAGACACATAGTAATCAAACTGACAAAAATTAAAGACAAAGAAAAATTATTAAAAACAACAAGGGAAAAACAACAGATAACATAAAAGGGAACCCCCATAAGGTTAACAGCTGATCTTTCAGCAGAAACTCTGCAAGCCACAAGGGAGTGGCATGATATATTTAAAGGGATGGAAGGGAAGAACCTAAAACCAAGATTACTCTACCCGGCAAGGATCTCATTCAGATTCAACAGAGAAATCAAAAGCTTTACAGACAAGCAAAAGCTAAGAGAATTCAGCACCACCAAATCAGCTCTACAACAAATGCTACAGGAACTTCTTTAAGTGGGAAACACAAAAAAAGAAAAGGACCTACAAAAACAAACCCAAACAATTAAGAAAATGGTAATAGGAACATACATATCAATAGTAACCTTAAACGTGAATGGATTAAATGCTCTAACCAAAACACAGGCTTGCTGAATGGATACAAAAACAAGACCCATCTGTATGCTGTTTACAAGACAACCACTTCAGACCAAGGGACATATACAGACTGAAAGTAAGGGGATGGAACAAGATATTCCATGCAAATGGAAATCAAAAGAAAGCTGGAGTAGCAAAATTCATATCAGATAAAATAGACTTTAAAATAAAGACTGTTACAAGAGACAAGGAAGGACACTATATAATGATCAAAGGATCAATCCAAGAAGAAGATTTATATTATAAGATTTATATTATAAGAAGATTTATTTATAACAATTATAACAATTATAAATATAGATGTACCCAACATAGGAGCACCTCAATACATAACGCAACTGCTAACAGCTATAAAAGAGGAAATTGACAGTAACACTAAGAGTGGGGGACTTTAACACCTCCCTTACACCAGTAGACAGATTATCCAGACAGAAAATTAATAAGGAAACACAAGCTTTAAATGACACAATACACCATACAGGTTTAAATGATATTTATAGGACATTCCATCCAAAAACAGCAGATTATACTTTCTTTCCAAGTGCACACAGAATATTCTCTAGGATAGATCACATCCTGGGTCACAAATCAAGCCTCAGTATATTTAAGAAAACTGAAATCATATCAAGCATCTTTTCGGACCACAACGCTATGAGATTAGAAATCAATTACAGGGGGAAAAATCATAAAAAACACAAAAACATGGAGGTTAAACAATATGTTACTAAATAACCAAGAGATCACGAAAGAAATCAAAAAATACTTAGGGACAAATGACAACGAAAACACGATGATCCAAAAGCTATGGGATGAGGCAAAAGCAGTTCTAAGAGGGAAGTTTATAGCAATACAAGCCTACCTCAAGAAACAAGAAAAATCTCAAACAATCTAACCTTACATTTAAGGGAACTAGAGAAAGAAGAACAAACAAAACCCAAAATTAGTAGAAGGAAAGAAATCATAAAGATCAGAGAAGAAATAAATGAAATAGAAACAAAGGAAACAATACCAAAGATCAATAAAACTAAAAGCTGGTTCTTTGAGAAGATAAACAAAATTGATAAACCTATAGCCAGACTCATCAAGAAAAAGAGGGAGAGGACTCAAATCAATAAAATTAGAAATGAAGAAGAAGTTACAATGGACACCGCAGAAATACAAAGCATCAAAAAAGACTATTACAAGCAACTCTGTGCCAATAAAATGGACAACCGGGAATAAATGGACAAATTCTTACAAAGGTACAACCTTCCAAGACTGAACCAGGAAGAAATAGAAAATATGAACAGACCGATCACAAGGAATGAAATGGAAATTGTGATTAAAAATCTTCCAGCAAACAAAAGTCCAGGACCAGATGGCCGCACAGGTGAATTCTATCAAACATTTAGAGAAGAGCTAACACCAGCCTTCTCAAACTCTTCTAAAAAATTGCAAGGAAGGAACACTCCCAAACTCATTCTATAAGGCCACCATCATCCTGATACCAAAACCACACAGAGATGTCACACACAAAAAAAATTACAGACCAATATCAATGAGGAATATAGATGCAAAAATCCTCAACAAAATACTAGCAAACAGAATCCAACAACACATTAAAAGAATCATACACCATGATCAAATGGGATTTATCCCAGGGATGCAAGGATTCTTTAGTATACGCAAATCAATCAAGGTGATACACCATACTAACAAATTGAAGAATAAAAACCATATGATCATCTCGATAGATGCAGAAAAAGTTTTTGACAAAATTCAACACCCATTTAAGATTAAAACTCTCCAGAAAGTGGGCATAGAGGGAACCTACCTCAACATAATAAAGGCCATATACGACAAACCCACAGCAAACATCATTCTCAATGGTGAAAAACTGAAAGCATTTCCTTTAAGATCAGGAACAAGACAAGGATGTCCACTCTCACCATTAATATTCAACATAGTTTTGAAAGTCCTAGCCACGGCAATCAGAGAAGAGAAAGAAATAAAAGGAATACAAATTGGAAAAGAAGAAGTAAAACTGTCACTGTTTGCAGATGACATGATACTATACACAGAGAATCCTAAAGATGCTACTAGAAAAGTACTAGAGCTAATCAATGAATCTGTAAAGTTGCAGGATACAAAATTAATGCACAGAAATCACTTGCATTCCTATACACTGATGATGAAAAATCTGAAAGAGAAATTAAGGAAACACTCCCATTTACCACTGCAACAAAAAGAAGAAAATATCTAGGAATAAACCTACCTAGGGAGACAAAAGACCTGTATGCAGAAAACTATAAGATGCTGATGAAAGAAATTAAAGATGATGCCAACAGATGGAGAGGTATACCATGTTCTTGGATTGGAAGAATCAATATTGTGAAAATGACTATACTACCCAAAGCAATCTACAGATTCAGTGCAATCCTTATCAAATTACCAATGGCATTTTTTATGGAACTAGAACATAAAATCTTAAAATTTGTATGGAGACACAAAAGACCCCAAATAGCCAAAGCAGTCTTGAGGAAAAAAAACAGAGCTGGGGGAATCACACTCCCTGACTTCAGACTATACTACAAAGCTACAGTAATCAAGACAATATGGTACTGGCACAAAAACAGAAACATACATCAATGGAACAAGATAGAAAGCCCAGAGATAAACCCACGCACCTATGGTCAACTAATCTATGACAAAGCAGGCAAGGATATACAATGGAGAAAAGACAGTCTCTTCAATAAGTGGTGCTGGGAAAAATACACAGCTACATGTAAAAGAATGAAATTAGAACACTCCCTAACACCATACAGAAAAATAAACTCAAAATGGATTAGAAACCTAAATGTAATACCGGACACTATAAAACTCTTAGAGGAAAACATAGGAAGAACATTCTTTGACATAAACCACAGCAAGATCTTTTTCTGACCCACCTCCTAGAGTAATGGAAATAAAAACAAAAATAAACAAATGGGACCTAATGAAACTTCAAAGCTTCTTCACAGCAAAGGAAACCATAAACAAGATGAAAAGACAACCCTCAGAATGGGAGAAAATATTTGCAAACGAATCAACGGACAAAGGATTAATCTCCAAAACATATAAGCAGCTCAATATTAGAAAAACAAACAACCCAATCCAAAAATGGGCAGAAGACCTAAATAGACATCTCTCCAAAGAAGACATACAGATGGCCAAGAGGCCCACGAAAATCTGCTCAACATCACTAATTATTAGAGAAATGAAAATCAAAACTACAATGAGGTATCACCCCACACCGGTTAGAATGGGCATCATCAGAAAATGTACAAACAACAAATGCTGGAGAAGGTGTGGAGAAAAGGGAACCCTCTTGCAC
Organism: Leucopleurus acutus; assembly: GCF_964270905.1. NCBI lineage: Eukaryota > Metazoa > Chordata > Mammalia > Artiodactyla > Delphinidae > Leucopleurus > Leucopleurus acutus. The sequence goes on from NC_139143.1 coordinate 15,708,638, forward strand.
TATTGGTGGGAATGTAGATCGATACAGCCACTATGGAGAACAGTATGGAGGTTCCTTAAAAAACTAAAAATAGAATTACCATATGACCCAGCAATCCCACTACTGGGCATATACCCAGAGAAATCCATAGTTCAAAAAGACACATGCACCCCAATGTTCATGGCAGCATTATTTACAATAGCCAGGTCATGGAAGCAACCTAAATGCCCATCAACAGATGAATGGATAAAGAAGATGTGGCACATATATACAATGGAATATTACTCGGCCAAAAAAAGAAACGAAATTGGGTCATTTGTAGAGATGTGGATGGACCTAGAGACTGTCATACAGAGTGAAGTAAGTCAGACAGAGAAGAACAAATATCATATAGTAACACATATATGGAATCTAGAAAAATGATACAGATGAACCGGTTTGCAAGGCAGAAATAGAGACACAGATATAGAGAACAAAGGTATGGACACCAAGAGGGGCAGTGGAGGTGGGCGGGTGGTGGTGTGATAAATTGGGAGACTGGGATTGAGATATATACACTAATATGTATAAAATAGATAACTAATAAGAACCTGCTGTATAAAAAATAAATTCAAAAATTTTTTTTAAATTAAAGAAATTAAAAACGAGAGAACCCAAACTTTTGAATATAAACTAAACTTATCCATGGCAATACATCCTCAGAGGGACACAGTGAAGCAGTAATATTAATCTGTGAATTGATGGGCCTTCTCCTCAAGGTCACCCCGCTCAACTCTAACATGATCCCACTAAACAATGCCGGAATACACACCTGAACTGGGAAGCAATCTCTTTTTTAGTACTTATTCAAATGGTATTTGTATCTCTGTTATCATAAGGAGACTTAAGCTTTATGCATGTATAAACTTCTAGGGCAAAACATTTACCCAATTCACCTTCAAACGACTTCCACTATCAGGGATTCCCAGGTGGTTCAGTGGTTAGGGCTCCAAGCTTCCACTTCAGGGGGCATGGGTTCGATCCCTGGTTGGGAACTAAGATCCCTCATGCCACGCAGTGCAGCTTAAAAACAAACAAAAAAAAGACTTCCACTATCTTTAAAAAGCACTTTTGGTTACACTCTTACTTTTTGAACCATAGTGGATTTAAAATTATCTTAATACATCTTTCTAACAATCTAAGTCACAAATGTTAAGATAATTAGAAGCACCTCTGAGGTCAGAAAAAGGGAGGTAAGATTCATCTGGCAGATGTTAGAAGAACATTGTAATAAAAGGTTAGGATTCAGTATTTGGGGAATGACCTTGGCCTACTGGTTTATCCCTCCTGAGACTCAGTACTTTCACCCGTACGAAGGGCACAATATGCACCACTGGGTGATGTTAAAGATCAAATGAGACGCAGATATAAAGTCACTAGCACCCAACATATTATATGCACCAAGCATAGAACAATATTAGTTTCTTCTGCTTTGTCTCCTTCTACATAAACTCACTGAGAAATTTTCTAAGAACATGAGGCTTCAACTTCTTTAAAAAAGTGATATATGATGTTTCCATAGCTCACATCTACAGCAAAAATTTAAAAAGTGTATCACGAGGGCAAGTGCAAAGAAACTGGGGCTCGTGCTATAGCCGGTGATTAAATCTTAATACACCTTGACAGTTTTAATTTTTATATAAATACCACCAGGGCCAATCATTCACATTATGGATTTCAAGCTTAACAAATGTAATTTAAAAACAACAAAGCTACTTTTAAAGGAGTGCTGTCAAAGCCCTGACATTTGCAAAATTGGAAATGCTCCATGTATAAGATTTGAAATGGAAAACCTGGCAATTCTTCTCTCTACCTGACAGAAGTTATCAGGATGGACCCTGGGAATGCCTGGACATTTTTTACGTTGACTTATTGATAGGTTGGGACAATTTCTCATGAAACCATATATATTTAGATAGAGAATAAGAGCTAGTAATTGCTGGGATTGGCTCAGTGCTTATTGAAACAGGCTCTGTGAGTGAATCCTCTAATTGTCACAGAAAAGCTATGGGTCCATTAATATCATTATCTTCATTTTGCCAAAGACAAAACTAGAGCAGAGAAAAATCTGGAGGCCCTTATTCCAGATTGCTCTCCTCTTATCTATATTATCTCTATAATATAACAAACCACATAGTGGGAGTGGGGTTTACAGAAGAGAAAACAGAGGTTCAGAGAGGAGAAGGGATGTGCAAGGTCCTACAGCTAGTTAGTGACAAGGCAACGACTGGGACTCGATACCCACACTCATGTTCTTCCTCATGAAGCTTATGTTACTTCTGGATTGTGGCTCCAGCACAAAAGGTTAGAATGTATTCAGCAAAACAGAGCTTTATGTTCATGACACAGAACCAAGTATCATGACTATTGTGACTCACAGGTTTATCAGCAACACACATAGGTGCCATATCGTCCTACTTCAGGACTAAAATCAACTAGTAAATTTCAAAATAAAGAATCTTGTGATTCAGTCCCAAACTGCTAGCTACGCACTTATTACTTTAACCAAATTCAAAATAATAACCAATATTATTGTCTTATCAAGAGTTACCATATGATCCTGCAATCCCACTCCCTGGACATACATCTGGAGAAAACTCTAATTCAAAAAGATATATGTACCCCAGTGTTCATAGCAGCACTATTTTCAATAACCAAGACATGGTAACAACCTAAATGTCCATCAACAGATGAATGGGTACAGAAGATGTGGTACATATATACAATAGAATATTACTCAGCCATAAAAAAGAATGAAATAATGCCATTTGCAACAACATGGATGGACCTAGTGTTTATCGTACTAAGTGAAGTTAAGTCAGACAAAGACAGGTATCATATGATATCACGTATATGTGGAATCTACAAAATGATACGAATGAACATATACAAAACAGAAAAAGACTCACAGACATATAAAATAAACTTAGGGTTACTAAAGGGGAAAGCAGGGGAAAATTAGGAGTTTGGGATGAACATATACACACTACTATATATAAAATAGATAACTAACAAGGACCTACTGTATAGCACAGGGAACTCTACTCAATATTTTGTAATAACCCATAAGGGAAAATAATCTGAAAAAGAATAAAACTGAATCACTATGCTGTACACCTGAAACTATCATGGCATTGTAAATCAACTACACTTCAATTAAAAGATAAAAGATCTGAAAAAAAAGCAAATACAAAATACACCTGGTTCGTGGGTAATAAGTCTATAGAAAAGGACAGTATATTACTATTTTAACTTCTCCACTATTTGCATAACATATTCATTCTTTCATTCAAATATTTATTAAATACCTACAATGTGACAGACACTGTGCTCAGCACTAGGGATACATCCCTGAATAGCAAAAAAAAAAAAAAAAAAAATCTCTTGCTTCAATCTTTGCTGGAGAGTAAGACCATAGAGAAGTCAAGGTAAATTTGTTTAGTTGTTGCTGTTTTTATTTTAAGAGCAGTGATGAAAATGGTAGATAATAAATATTATATTTGCAAGCTTCTTTATATAGCATTCAAAATTTTCTCATTTCTATTTTCTTATGTTCAACAATGAGTTTAAACACGTGAGCATATGCCGAAGTCCACCAGCAAATCAGTTAACATTTATTTAATGTCTTCTGCATCCCAAACACTAAACGAAACGTATTGTCACAGTTCCAAAGAGCTTATATTTTCGTGGACTAATCAATGCAAGCAAAAAGAGTCAGGCAACATACATACCACTCCTGGTGCCCTAATGCGGGGGAGACGAACTTTGCAGGTACAAATATCCCTCTCTTTACTTCTGTCTCTGCGTGGTTGTCTCAGAAAGCCAGGCATGTAACCAGGTAAGACAGAACTAAATCATAGGGGAGTGGCAAGCCCAACTTTCTAGCTCATTTCCAGACGATTCCTGGGAATTGTGAATGTGCAAAGTAAGAGCCAGACTGGCCAGATTCATATTTATGTCCTGCACAGGGGTATACAGACAGGCCATGTGCAAATGCTGGTGATTTCAAGGTGACAAGCCTCTGATTGAGAAGTCTGGAGGTCGATAAGTCTCATTTGGGGTCACCTGGCCTGGCTGTCACCTTGGCTGACAAAGAGGAAATTTTTAGAAAATAAACCCCAATAAGCTTTGAACAGCTAGGCCTCCATTTCCAAAATAATTATGACAACGCACCACGTCTTCCAGCTTAAAAAAAGAAACTGATTTCACATTTCTTTCTGTTAGGAGCAAGTCTCACGTGAGTAAATAGTTACAGCCCCGATTACAAAGGTCTGGGTTTTCAAGCCAGACGCAAGAGCACTTAAATATAATAGAGCTGGTAGGTGCCTTTTAAATCCCTTTTCTCTTTGGTCAGAGAGACAGATGTGCACTTGTTACAGGATGACTGAGTAAGTCACTCATGGCATTGCCACTTGGAGTAATGGCACGATTCCTTCCTTCTTGGGGTGTTAAGTATTTGCTCTCTGTCTCTGTATTTCCCTGTATATATGAATATCTAATTTTCATGTTGGAGATGAAAATGCAGGCAAGCATTTTCTGTTACTGCACTGGGAAGATAGAGGACATTTTAGAAACTCTAGAGGAATTCAAGCCTCAATCATGTTCTAACTTATCGATTTATGTGAATCAATATGCATTTTTGCAAACTATCTTTCAGCTTTCTTTTTTTGGTTAAGTTTCGCACTTAGCAGCAGAATTAGGTTATTTTCATTAGAAAGAGCTTCTAATTAACTAGTTCTTTATTGCAAAGAATACAAATTCTGCTCTCAAGAATGCTATAACATTTTGTCAATAGTTCAGAACAGGGTTAATGATCCTCATTAATGAAAGCCCAGTGTGAGTCTGAGATCTCCATTTGATTCCTTTTATCAAAGTATGGGATCCTAGGCAAAAAATAGCTTTACGGTAATCATTTTCTACTGCACAAATAAATAAAACAAGAGTTCCAGAGAAGGTGACAAGAAATGTGGGGTGGAAAATAAAAAATATCCCTTGTCAGTTTTAACAGGTATTCAATTTTTTAGACCAATGAGAAATTGGGGGGAAATATTTCCTCATTCTTTGTTTCTTGTTGTCTTAAAAAAAAATCTATGGGAACATATGTATATGTATAACTGATTCACTTTGTTATAAAGCAGAAACTAACACACCATTGTAAAGCAATTATACCCCAATAAAGATGTTAAAAAAATCTACTCAGATGTCCCCTGCTGATAATAAATAATCTCATGTATAGATATCAGAGAGTGGAATAAAGAAGGAATGAAATAACTCCAATCTTACATTTCTCCTAAGAATTGAGGGTATCTTAGAATCTCCCGGGGAGCTGGGCTATGAGGGAGTTTGGGGATGGGCTTGTGTGGTTCAAAAATGCTTTTCAGGTGATTCTAATGTAGCTTCTGGTTGAGAATTTAGAATTTATTACCTGGGTTTGCCTGATCATATGTCTCAATTATATTATGAATGGCTCCAATCTCTATTCCCTTAGAAAAATACATCCACTAGGAGAGGCCCTCTGCGGAGTGACTGTATCTGAGGAAGTAGGGCTAATTAACTACTCTGTGTGTGTGTGTGTGTGTGTGTGTGTGTGTGTGTGTGTGTGTGTGTGTAGTATTATTAGTAATTGTGCAGCTAACAAAGTAGCATAGCTTTTACGAACATCCTCACGTATGTGTTCTTGTTTGTTTATTTATGTGGTTGTTGTTTGTGATATTGATATTTATTGACATCAATACAAAGCAAGGGAAGACTAAAAGTTGACAGCTAACAGGAACAACAATTGGCGCAGTTTCTTTCCTGGAGAAGGTATGCATTCAGATCGTGAGATCTTAAATAAAGACTGGATTGTCAGTGACCAAATAAGGGTTAAATTTTACCTATTAATATAAAAATTTCTAAAGGCAAAAGCAGAGGGTTAGAAATATTCTTTATGCTAAATCACATAAGCAAAGCAAAAAATTAAAACTCATCTTAATCCTAACACTTTAGCACACATGATATACACTTACACACATATACACAACACATATGGGGATGTTTGTAAAAGCTATGCTGCTTCACTAGCTGCACAATTCTTAATATGAACGTACTTAACAATAGCACAATGTACCTTATAACATCTACCTCCCTCAGAAAAATTATCTTTTAAAGGTCCAATTTTTTCATCACTCTTTTTTTTTTTTTTTTTTTTTGCGGTACGCGGGCCTCTCACTGTTGTGGCCTCTCCCGTTGCGGAGCACAGGCTCCGGACGCGCAGGCTCAGCGGCCATGGCTCAGGGGCCCAGCCGCTCCGCGGCATGTGGGATCCTCCCAGACCGGGGCACGAACCCGCGTCCCCTGCATCGGCAGGCGGACTCTCAGCCACTGCGCCACCAGGGAAGCCCTCATCACTCATTTTTAATTAAAATTAAAAAAAATAATTTAGATTATTTTACCTACTAGGAAACCACATTTCCTGATCCTAGCTTTAGTTTCTGCTGTACACCTATAAATATATCTCCTCTCACTACAAGACTACTGGCTTAGGTATTCATAGTTTCCCAACCTCAACTAATCTATTCCCTCTTCAATTTGTCACAAATTCCTAATGGGATTCAAATCCTCCTGTGTCCCTTTCCAGTGTCTGGACCATACTGTCATGATATCTAGGGTGACACAACTTCATTCTAAGGGACCGTCCCAAGACCATGTTCCCATGGGGACTCCTGCCTGAGCTTTGCCCTGACTCTCCGAATATTTCTAGTCAATATTCCGTTCAAAACATTTCCCACTATTGATTTGTAAAATCTTTTGCAGTCTCTCTCAAAGAATTAGAATAAAAAAGAACATATTTGATTTTTAAATTCAAAATCATCTTATCTTGCCTTCTTTTGCAATACTGGGCCATTCTATCATCATTTGGGGTACTGTTGACTTGTTTTGCACCCTGCCTTTTGATTTCATTTCTTGCTCTCTGAGTTAATACAGTTCTTCCTGAGCTAGTTACAATTTCATTAGATTAAGCGAGGTCCTTAAAAGCAGTGTTTATCCATTCATTACACAGCTAAAAGTTCCTGTCACCCCATCATACTCCTCCGAGAGCTTCTTTTTCACAATTTACATCTTAGTTTTCTCTCTTTCCAGTGTTGAATGTTTTCACAATCATTTACCACTTTTGTTCATTTGCCATGCTTCCCCTAACCCGTTTAAAACATCCATGATGTGATAGTTAATTGTAGTCAAGGATTTTCCCTTTTTAGTTAAGAATAGCTTTTGCTAGAGCTTAAAAATAAGTTCCTTGAGGAGGCTTTCATTCCATTCCACAGTAGCTCTAAATCTAAGTTACATCTCATAAGTCATAATAAAAGAAACCCTTATTTACTTTATTTCTAGGAACATAGAAATAGAAACACAAACACTTAACCTAGAATTTATGGAAAATACATATATGAAGCCCTAGATTCAAATTCTGAGGTTCAATTAAAAAAAGAGTTCCATAAAACACTACCATTATTCCAGATGATCTAAAAACAAAGGTATACTAGAAAAAGAATAGACACATGTACATGTATAACTGAATCACTCTGCTGTACACCTGAAACTAACAGGACATGGTTAATCAACTATGCTCCAATAAAAAAATAAAAATTTTTGAAAAAAGGTATACTAATGAATTTCTCTGTGATTCCATTTCCTTATCTACCATGTAGTTAAGGAATTATCAAACAGATGATTACATCAATGTCTTACTGAACACACTCCATCTCTAAAAAGTGACTACTTGGCCCCAGTTTCCTTTCTTCCCTTCTCCTCCCTGTAGCCCCAAACCCCCTCCAAAAAGCTTACCAGTTGGTTAGTCTGTGTGTTATTAGTCCATGGAAATGCAAGTATTATTTAACAATAAAAATAAGAATCGCACTCAAGCGAGTCCTGAATTATTCATGTACTCTTATTTTACATAATTTGGCCATCCCTCTTTTTATTGCTATTTCAGTTTCTATCACGAAACAATTCTCCACTAGGTCCACCTTGGATTCCTGTGAACAAGGAGATAACACTTGCAAAATGTTCCCTCGGAGACGATATTCTGAGCTGATGTCCAAACATTTACAGCCAAAGCCTAAACTATGAAAAACAGCAAGGAATATCCTCAGTGCCCAGAATGAAAAGTAGAGTATTAACGAGACTTTTTTTTTTTAATCAAATTTCTTTAGCATTTCAAAATATGTAGTGACACAAAAGCTAGCAAAATTGAACCATCACAGGAATAGACTTTTAAGACTGCCATTGTCACTCTATATTTTCATCATGAGGACACACAAACCCAAGACATCATTTAAAACACAATTAAGGCACTTAATGTGGTTTTGCCATTAAAAGTTTTCACGGGCAATGTCAGGCTCCCTGTTTGGTAAGTAGCAGAAGGAAGGGAAGGAGGGCATCTGAACAGGTGAGTGTTGGGAAGATAGGATATAAAGCTGGGAAGCAGCTTGCACCCTCAGCAAAATGTCAAGAGCTGGTGAGACGAGCCCTTATGATGGTCAATATTTTAGACATCACAGTGTCAGGGCACAGTTTGTGCAGGCCTGTATCTTACACAGCAGGCCCTCTGAACTTCATCAGAATTTTGCTCAGAGTTGGAGGGAAAAGCTAGTTTCAGTGGCAACCTCCAGACAGAGCTGAAAAGAGCAAGAAGAGAAAGCAAAGAATCGTGCTAGGCGATTCAAAATGGGCATGAGAACGGCTTTCTCCAGCAAGAGAAGGGTCTCCTTTTTCAAAAATCACTGTTTATTGTTTTGCACATTTCCAAAATACCATTTTTAGCAAGTCATTAATGCAAGGGACTGGAAGTGTAAACTGAACCCTTGTGGCAACATTCTTGAAATGTTTGGGGTGAAGTGTGGGAAAGGGAAAAAAACACACACACACAGATGGAAAATACTGTCGTGAACTGACATGTTCTATTTAAAAACTGTTTGTCAGCCGTAGTTAAGTTGACGCTGTCAGCATGGCAACAAATCATAACATTTTGCATGTTTTGCTGCACGCTTGAAGCAGAGATAGCACGTAGCACGTGGTGCTAGCACACAGATCATGGTGTGGGGAGTTTAGGAACCGTGCAGTTAGCGGAACGGAACAGAACAAGACTGATCTGCTAGTCCCTAAAGGTCAGCCACCAGGGAAGTGGACATCGCCTGGTGTGCTATTTCTTTGTGTCTGTGCAAGAAAAGTGCTGCTTCAGAGAGAGTTTTTAAAGTGGGACGCCTGTAGCCCAGGGGTACTAAGGGACAATCCCTCCTCTACTTTGCTTAACGTCTGCGGTTAACAGAGATTCACGGCCTGTCAGGACAGCATGCTCCACCAGACCGCCCTCCTTTTTGGCTTTATCACAATGGAGAAAAGGGCCACGCTGAATAACACCAACTAGAACCAGACTTGGAGGCATGAGATCTGTATTCCTGCTCTGGGACAGACAGGGCTACTTGGCCAGCCCAATCTGCTCTTTCCTGTTTCCTGGATCCGAGGGGAGACTGCATTCCCCAGGCCAGCAGCTGACAAGCCACATGACTAAGCTCCTGCCAATGAATTATGAGCAAAAGTGCAACTTCCACCTCACTCACTCACGAGAAACTATCTGGACCTGGACTTTGCTCTTTTCCCCTTTCCTTGGCTGGATGACCAAGGTCAGGGCAACCTTGGAGGCCATGTATTGGAGATGGCAAAACTACTGGCAAGCCGGGTTTCCTAAAGACCTGTGAGGGGCAGGGCCACCTATCCACCTAAAGCATTCGCTTCAGTCTTTCACATGACAGAGAAACAAACATTTATATTCCTTATTCCACGCTATTTTGGAGAATGTTTGTTACACAAGCTTATTACCTCTGACTCATTCAGGTCCTAAATCTAACACTGGACAGTACGATACCTTGGGAAAGTCACTTAACCCTTTTGAGCCTGTTCCCCCTCTGTAAAACAGACACGATCATATTTGCCCTTTTTTAACCTAATGGAATATGGACGTAAGCCATTCTGTAAAATGCTGTTATACAAACATAAAATATAAACTAATACAGGAATTCAAAGGAAAGAGCAACTCCTTTTAGGTGGAGTGATCGCAGAAGATTAAAGAGAAGAAGTTGAGCTGAATCTTAGTAATGCTTGGATAGAATTTTAACTCACAAGGAGGATGTAAAAGGATGGAGAAAAAGCATCCAAAATTTTAAATAAAAACTGCATTTTTCAGAGTATGGTAGAAGACAGTTTGGCTATCGTTAAGGAATCTAGTAGAAGGGTAATGGGAAATAAGGCTGGAAGATAGGTTTTAGAGCTGGATCGTAGAGGGTAAGAAACACTTGAACACTAGAATAATGAATTCTGATTGATCTTGGTTAGTGGGGGTAATTTCATTCTCTTTACTTATACTTGGTTGAGGATAGTCAATGGCTTGAGACACTGCTCTGTAGAGACGCATTGCTTGGATCTGGGAGAGTTAACTTGTGATCTGAATGGAAAGACCAAGAGAATCAGAGATGCCAACCCAGAATCTTAACACCGTGGAGCCACTGAACAAACCTGGAAGCATTTATCTCTAATCTTCCTGTGATATGGGATAACTAAATGCTATTTTTCATCCAACGTTAATTGGCGTTTCTGTTACTTGCAGCTGAAAGCATTTTTAAAGAGTAAGCTGTATAAATGGTTCACCTAGAATCACAGAGAACAACGTATCTGGAAAAAGATTTGATCTCTGAAAAGATTACTTGCAAAACCATCACTGTAATTTCTCAGACATGTGCCCTTCATGATCAATACATTGGAGCCACAGACCTTCACAAAAACATTCTGAGATATGTTTACAAAAGTAATCTAGATATTGACTTTATTAGAAAGAAATTTTTTTGTTATTGATAATTTGTACTTATTTTACAAGCATATCACTTTTATGATACCCCTGGTGCATAAAAATTATATATATTCAAAAGAAAGTCAGCCAGTAGAAAATTTTTGGTAAAACTTCAGAGCTAGGAAAACCCTGATAACTCAATTAGATCTTCTCCACAGTTTACAGAGGAGAAAGTTCAGGCCTTGGTACTATATTACATGCCTTGCTAAAAACCATGACTAGAACCCAGCCCTTACTTTTTTTTTTTCTCCACAAAAAATCACAATTAGTTCCATTGCTGTCAACATGATTTTCTTTTTGTTCCCAGTATAAGAAATACATGAATATTTTATTTTAAAGATCAAAGAGGGAAGGTCAAGCTTACCTGGCATTACCTATAATTACTGGGCATTTTAACAGTAGCATATGTATCTAAATCTCAAATTTGAAATTGAATATTTGAATAATATTTAGACCAAAAGGATCTATCCAAGCACATACACAAGGGTCAGAACCGTGTTGTCAGTATTATTCATTATCTCTCTGACACCCATGCACGATTTGCTAAATATCTTATTTCATATCATGTCCTATATCTGGCCATTTCCATAGATCTAGTCCTAAATTAAGCAAGGATTGGAAGTCAGTCTGAGCATAAATACAACACTAGAAAGTAATACCAATGTAATTTACTCTTCCTCTCTCTAGCTATTACTCTCATACACTCCCAAGGTTTTGCCAGGTTAAAGCAGGGAAAGGCCAGGGGAGAAAAGGTACTTTTGAGATTTATAACCCTCAATCACCGCTTCAGGAACAAATATTCAGAAGAAAAAGGGAGGTAAGAATCAGATCTGCTTAGGCATCTTTTACATATGTGAAGTAAAGACGGGGTGGAGGCCACAGGAAAAATGCAGAGTACTCTGGTGTATTTCCTCAGATTGAATAAATGCTATTTAATACGTGTCTTTATGTAATATAATTCAGTCCTTAAGAAGAGAACTAAGCAGCAGAATTTGATACTTCAGTCCAACTCGGAAAAATTTTTTCTTAGATGATCTTACAACAAACCCGGCACTGGTTTATAAATATAGTGGTGCACAAAGAAAAGCTGCCTGGCTCTGGTTGATTTTGATGCCATACCACAGGAGCCATGGAAGGGACGCATTCAAATACAGCCTCTCATGCTGTTCCCATTTCAATTTTCATAAGGCACCATGATCCCTTAGTGAAAAAGAATTGCTCCTCGTCTGCTGCTGACAGGAATATGATCAGTGACCTTAAATCCTCTTCTTTGCAAAATCAGAATCATGTCAGACAGTTAGAATTCAGAATTTCTAACTAAATTTCTAGACAGACATTCTAGGCTGCTGTCCCTGTTGGGTGGCCCATCTTTATCTTCCATGTTTACCACCTCAGCTCTAAATACTGCCCTTGCTTCCCATGGTGGTTGTTAACATCTGGATTTTTTTTTTTTAAATTAAGGGCTTTATCGACTCTTATTTCTTTTTTTTTTAGGAGATGTTGGGGGTAGGAGTTTATTAATTAATTAATTAATTATTGCTGTGTTGGGTCTTCGTTTCTGTGCAAGGGCTTTCTCTAGTTGTGGCAAGCGGGGGCCACTCTTATTTTTTTTTTTTTGCGGTACGTGGGCCTCTCACTGCTGTGGCCTCTCCCGTTGTGGAGCACAGGCTCCGGACACGCAGGCTCAGCGGCCATGGCTCACAGGTCCAGCCGCTCCGCGGCATGTGGGATCTTCCCGGACCGGGGCACGAACCCGTGTCCCCTGCATTGGCAGGCAGACTCTCAACCATTGCGCCACCAGGGAAGCCCCGGGGGCCACTCTTCATCACGGTGCGCGGGCCTCTCACTATTGCGGCCTCTCTCGATGCGGAGCACAAGCTCCAGATGCGCAGGCTCAGTAGTTGTGGCTCACGGGCCTAGTTGCTCCGCGGCATGTGGGATCCTCCCAGACCAGGGCTCGAACCCGTGTCCCCTGCATCGGCAGGCAGACTCTCAACCGCTGCGCCACAAGGGAAGCCCCATCTGGATATTTTTGATCATACTTCTTCACTGCTAATCTTGGAGAATGAGGAGCTCAGTTTGGTGGGGTTTTTTTTTGGTCACACTGCATGGCTTGCAGGATCTCAGTTCCCTGACCACGGACTGAACCCAGGCCATGGCAGTGAAAGCCTGGAATCCTAACCACTAGGCCCCCAGGGAACTCCCAAGCCGGTCAGTATTTGGATGGAAGACTGTGATGGTAAGCCTCCAAGATGCGCCCCACTCCCCAAGTTCCCCCTTCTATATTCATATCTTTGTATAGGCCCCTCCCATATTGTACCAGGATCAGTCTGTCCAAAAGAACACAGCAGAAGTAATGGTATGTCACTTCTGAGATTAGATTATAAAAAACACTGTGGCTTCTCTTTTGGCCTCTTTTTCTCTCTCTCTGATTGTGAGCTTTGGGGAAAGCCAGCTGCCATGCCACGAGCAGCCTTCTGGAGAGGCCCACGTGGTAAGGAACTGAGGCCCTCCAGCTGGTAGCCATAGGCCGGAACTTGGAAGGAGACCATCTTTCCCTGTCATGCCTTCAGAAGACCTCAGCCCTGGCCACCACCTTGAGTGCAACCTCATGGGAGACCCAGAGCCAGACCTAGACCACTAAGCTACTCGCAGACTCCTGACTCTCAGAAGTTGTGTGAGATAACAGATATCTCCTGTCTTAAGTCATTACATTTTCAGGTGATTTGTTCTGCAGCTTAATACATACTAACAGGCACTGTAGGGTTTTTGGTTTTTGTTTTTCTTCTAATCTTTAAGTGACTTGAGGATAGGAGCCATATCTCATTCATCTTCAGGTTCAGCAGAGTACCTTAGGACACAGCAGACCCAATAACCATTTTCTGAATGAATGATCATCTCCTTCCTGTTTTTATCATTAAGAAGTAAATTCAATGACAATTACACTTCCAGACTTCTGGCTTAACTAAAGATTTTTTTTTCTTTTAAGTAATGTGGTTTAACCCAGAGAATATATAAGAGGAAAATAATTCTGAAATGAGATCAAGCTTTCAAAAGCTCCAATTTTTTTAATGCTCCTACCATTAAGAGTTGAATATAAATTTACAATAAGGCTCAGTGAGCAATTTAGAAAGCCTTGGCCTCCTGCCTTATCAGCATTCTTGATTACAAACTAAAACTTGGCCTCACCAGCTAAGACATGACAGCACGATGGGAAAGACTAAAGGCTGATGTAAGTGTGAAAGAAATAAGCTGCCAGAGGTCTTGGGTTTTAGGCGACAGTAGAGTGATTCCCAAGATGACCTGGAGAAAACATTCTGAAAGGTAAGTATCCCTTGGTAACTTGACAGCCTGGGGAGAATCAGGGATCAAACACCTTCCCAGCTTTTTCTGTAGGTGGGAACTACAGATACTTAATGATATATCCATCCCTCCAGATCCACCAACTACCAAATTCTAATACATTTCTATTGGGAAAAAAACAGGTTAAAGAAAGGGGTACAATAACCCCACTACCATGTCGAGAAATGAAGATGCATCCATTTGGAAACATCTCAGGAGACATGCATGACATTTACTAACAGGGCATCATTTCTCTTTTTTTTTTTTTCCATTGACTAAGCCTCTTTCCTAGACAGTGATCTCCTCTGGGAGAGAGTTATTGGAATTATCACTTATGTATATTATTAAGTATTATTATTACTTTGTACTGAGTACAAAGAAGAGAAGCAAAGGTTTTGCTCAACACAGTTGAAGTTTTACTAGAGGAAAGTTCAAGTTACATAAATGAAAAGAAAAACAACAACAACAACGAACATTTCACTGCGAAATCATTTCCTTGGACTGCATGAACTATATCTTTAGGGACCATGAACCTGGGTAATCTCTAACCTTCTTCTTCTGGGAAAGAAAAGACTCAGGAAAAGTTGTCTCCCTTTTCTTCACCCTCAACTAGCTGACAAGTGAATACAGCTCAAGAAGCCAAGAGCCAGAATCATTTTTTTGTCATTTAAAAAAAATCACTAAAATATTAAAAGAGAAAAGAACCAAAATAAACAATCAGACTGTGTAATACATTAATTTTTAACATCTCTTTTAAAAACACATACAAGAAAACAAAGGCGATTTTAAATGTCAGATTCTGGAATTTTGATTTTAAGAAGGTAAAGACTTTTCTGTCCCCTTCACCTTAGAAATTATCAGCAAAACAACAAGAGAAACAGAAACACATTCTCCATCATTGATAAAAATAGGAGACATACTTGAGCCTGAACCATGGTACATGAAGTTGAAAAGCAGAGTTCAGAGAAGTAAATGTTCAAGAGAGATGCAGGAAGTAAACTGCAAACATAGACAAAGTGGGAAACCAGTAAGAGGACTCTTCACGCTGAAAACTCAGAAGTCAAGGGCATTGGGTATCAGGTACCGGTGTAAGGCAGGGGAGACGCATGGGACTAAAAACAGGTGGGGTTGGCTGAAAGTCTGCACCCACACCTTCTACCTACTCCCTACAAAGCACAGCGCCCACTCTTTCTCCTCACTCTGTCTTTGGAGGAATTGAGCTAGAGAAAGTTTACGATGGGAATATAGGGCACAGTGGGTGAAGGGAAAGCAGAGGGGTACCTCAGAACCCCTTGCTGAAAATAAGGGCATTGCAGAAAAGCCTGTGCATCCTCACCCCCATCCCCCCCGCTGGGGTCCCAGAACACCCTCAGGCAATTGTATATCTGCAAGCCAGGACATTGGGGGACTTTGGGAGACATAGAAGGTTCCAGAGAAAAGACCTACAGACACCAATATTTTGGGATTCTCTCAAGAACAAAAAAAAACTGGCTTACAGAATCACCCTAAAATAAAGCCAACCCATCCACGGTCTCCAAGCATCATCTAATCATCACTTTTTTTTTTTTTTTTTTGCGGTACGCGGGCCTCTCACTGTTGTTGCCTCTCCCCTTGTGGAGCACAGGCTCCGGATGTGCAGGCTCAGGGCCATGGCTCACAGGCCCAGCTGCTCCGCGGCATGTGGGATCTTCCCGGACCGGGGCACGAACCCGTGTCCCCTGCATCGGCAGGCGGACTCCCAACCACTGCGCCACCAGGGAAGCCCTAATCATCACTTTTTTTAGGGCCTTGCTCTTAAATACAAATAGGACAAGCATTTGAGCAATTTCTTCTCTTATGTTATGGATTAATACACATTTCTCCAAATCTTATCAAAGCCTTTCACTGGCATCTATGCTGTCTTCTAGCTCCAATCCAATGCCGTTCCTTCTTTTCCCTGCCTGACTTTCTGTGGCACCTCCTCTTCCTCAGCCCCTGGTATCATGTCCTTAACCCAGATTTCACCACCAGCCCATTCCACACTTCCTAGTGCTCCAAGCCAGACACCTCCTGGCTGTCTTCTGACGCTGCTAACTCTTTTCCAGTCATTCAGCCTCAAAACTGAAGCAGCTTAGGGTTTTTTTTAAAAATAAACGTTTAAGTTTAGGATAGTTTGAAATTTGTAGAAAAGTTGTCAAGATAGTACCAGAGAGTTCCCTTCCATACATCTCCCACCCAGTCTCCGACTTTCAACATGTTACATTAGGTAAGGGTACGTTTGTCACATCTAATGAACCAGTGTTGATACATTATTATTAACTACATTCCATATTTACTCAGATGTTCTTAATTTTTGCCTACTGTTCTTCTGCTGCTCCAGGATGTCACATCACATTTAGCTGTTCTAACTCTTTTAGGTTCCTCTTGACTGTAACACTTCCTCACACTTTCCTTGTTTTTGATGATCTTGACCATTTTGAGGAGCTCTGGTCAAGGACTCTATAGAATTCCTCAGTTGAGATGTGCTTGATGTTTTTCTCATGTTTAGACTGGGGTGATGGATTTGGGGGCAGAAGACCACAGAGGTAAAGTGCTATCACATCATATCAAAGGTACATACTATCAACATGATTTATCAGGGTTGAGGCCAACCTTGATCACCCAGTAGAGGTGTGTCAAGTTCCCCACCATCAAGTTACTCTTTCCCACCCCTCTTTCCACATGGTACTTTTGAGAAGGCAGTCACTGTGCACGGCCCATACTTAACAAGTGGGCGGCTGTGTTCCTCCTCCTTCAGGGCAGAGTATCTATAGAGATAATGTGGAATTCTTTTCAGCATCACTTTTGACTGGTCTTTTGCCCTTGGTCTCCATTCCATGCATTTTCCCAAAAAGTAAGTGGGGATCCAATTCAGATACTGTAACTCCAAACCCTGACTATTTTGATGGAAACAAGAAAGACATTTATTCCTGTTACCTTAGAGCTTCCTTCCTTCTTTCTTTCCCTCCTTCAACCAATCCATGTGGTCTGCTATGCACTAGGCCCTGCATCAGCTTTCAGAACACAGAGCTAAGTCAAAGGGAGATGGGCCCTGAGGGTTCAAAGGCTTGGGACAGTGGCATCCAATTTTGCTAAGGAGTCAGGGAAGGCTTCCTGGAGGCTATGACTTCTGAGTTAAGATCTGAGTGGTGGGGGGAAGTCAGTCCATGAAAAGGAGATATAAGAAAGGAGAGAGCATTCCAGATAGAGGAACAGTATGTGCACATGCTCTGACAGGTGAGGGAGTGTGGGGTGAAGTACTGCAGAATCATGAGCAGGGGGGACAGGGTGAAGGAGGCCTCCAGGAAGCCAGGAAGGGCTGCCTCCTGAGAATCCTACAAGCAGCTTGTGGCCACTAAGAGTAGGGCGGTGTCCCAGCCAGGAGTTTTCAATAGATCGTTAAATTTACCAAGGCCACGATCTACTTGGGCAGAAAGAATGGATGCAGGATGGCCAGTTAGGAGGCCTTTACTGAGTCCAACTAGGAGCTGATGGGAGCTTGGCTAAGGCAGGGACAAAGGGGGATAAACAAATACCTACTTCATGGAGTTGTCGTGAGGTCATGAGTTAACATATGCAAAGTATTTAAACAAATGTCTGGCTTATATTAATTGCTATTAACAATACTGCTTATATGCTCTTGAATAGGTCTCTAAATGGGAATCAGTCCCCTCACTGACAAAATGAGAAGGTTTTGCTGTATAATTTCCAAGACCTTCTTCAGCCCTAAAGGGTTAATTAATATTCTTAACCATTATTCTTTGCTAGTCCAAGAGGACTGTCAGCTCTTATGTATTCTGTTCCCCAAGAGCTCACTCAATAAATCTTACCTTATCTTACTTAACCTATACCACTGTAATACCATTTAGACCCTTTTCAAAAAACAGACGATAGGCAAAAGGCAATCTCCTGACGAAGTAATTCTGATAAATATGAAACTGATTTTTCATTCCTAAACATTTCACATTCTATAGAATTGGTCTTGCATTTCTACCCATCACTCTATCTTGTTACTTCTTCCATGTTTAGAAAGTATTTCAGGAGTAAATCTACCCCAGGAAACTTAAACATCTGAAGACACCATCAGTACCTGCAGAACCACAACTTAAATGGCAGATCTGATTCCTCAGGGTGGGGTGGGGGGGGCAGTCATTATAATGATTGAATCAGTGAGGTGTGAAAAGCAGTAAAAGGGGTCTGGCATTGTGCTAGGATTTATTGTCAGTACAAAGAAGACGGGTCCTTGTCTCCCAGAGCTTACAGTTTACCTGGGGGGAAAGGCTTATCCATACACAGGAAGACTGAATATAAGATTATAGAAATTATGCATGGTTTCTCAATTCAGACTCTAGACAGACCAGAAAGAATCCAGAGGAGAGGGAATGAGGGCTATGTAATGACCAAAAACACCCAAGAACATTGAGATATACTATCACGGTGAGGTTTTAACATCAAAAAGTTTGCAAACTCTCAACCAAGAGGACAAAATTTTACTTCTATGACCCCTGTAAAAGCTTACATCCTTGATGCAAATGAGAAAAAGCAAAACAGACATGTTCCAGACTCTTTTACTAAACTGGGTGAATTTATCTGTAATGATAACTGTGTTATGTCTCACCTGTCAATAATTTAGAATTATCACTTACGTAGCCTGAGAACCATGTAATGTTCTTGAGGAAGGGAGCCCTCCCAAACCCACATTTATTTGTAAATAAAACTACCTTAATTTATTAAGGGGAGGGAGGAGGAGTCTTAGTATCTTTCACATAAAATTACACTAAAACAAAGAAAGGAAACGGAAGTTGCTAACGGTGAGAAAAATAGACTAAAAATTCAGTTGTAAATGCGTTAACATTGTAGGTAAGTTTGAGGTAATAAAAACAGATGATTTTACAGAAATCTTAACACCTCTCAACACAGCCGTCTGCCCGGTGGTCAGGAAACCATTAACATCTTGTCACCAATGCCTCAGGCATACCAATGATATGAATTCTAAAAACAACCCAGAACAACAAAAGCAGTGTACCACTCGTAGCCACTGGCTCACAGGCTTTCTCAACTACCTTTTCCTGGTGCATCTCTACACACTGAGGGATCTGCAAAAGGCAGGACGAATACAGGATGGAAAGAAAAGGAGGGAGACAACACAGATAATTTTGAAAGGCAAGCAACAAATATTTCAACCAACTTGAAACATTCAAGAAACACTTTTTCAAAATTATAGTTGATAAACTGGGTTATATGTGGAGGGGTTATTAAAAGTCAGGAAAGTATCCCTTTAATAATAATGGTAAGTCCTTATATACAGTGTTCTATTTTAATAAGAAAGAAACATCATTTTCTCAAATTAAAATACCAAAGCAGGGGTCTTTAATTACTTTTGGGCCAGAGGCTCCTTTGAGGATCTGATGAAAGCCAAATTTTTTCATTAGAAAACTGCATATGCTCACAAACTTTAGCAATCAATTTCAACAGACTTTACTGACTCACATCTCTGCCTACCATCAAATCCATCCCTCTCTGGGTTCCCCATTGTCTTGTGGGCACATGTGTTAAAGGCTTATAAACCCCTGAATTTATAAACTCTTGTGCTACAGAAACATGCTTAAGACCTTGGAATAAGACATTAAAAGTCTAAATTAGGAGTCTGGGATGAACATATACACACTACTATACACAAAATAGATAATCAAGAAGGACCTACTGTGTAGCACAGGGAACTCTGCTCAATACTCTGTAATAACCTATGGGAGGGACTTCCCTGGTGGTTAAGAATCCACCTGCCAATGCAGGGGAAATGGGTTCAAGCCCTGTTCCGGGAAGATCCCACATGCCGCGGAGCAACTAAGCCCACGTGCCACAACTACTAAGCCTGCACTCTACAGCCTGCAAGATACAACTACTAAGCCCACGTGCCACAACTACCGAAGCCCGCGTGCCTAGAGGTTGTGCTCCGCAACAAGAGAAGCCACCACAATGAGAAGCCCACGCACTGCAACCAAGAGTAGCCCCCACTCACCGCAAATAGCGAAAGCCTGCACACAGCAACGAAGACCCAATGCAGCCATAAAACAAAACAAAACAAAACAAAAATCACCTGTATGGGAAAGTATCTGAAAAAGAATGGACATATGTTTATGTATAACTATATCACTTTGCTGTACACCTGAAACTAACACAACATTGTAAATCAACTATACTCCAATATTTAGAAATTAAATAAAAAAATTTTTAAAATATTATCAAATAGAATAGGAATTCCAAAAAGCATTCCATTTTACTGATTGTGTGGTATACAATGCTATCCATTCAATTTGTTACCAATTCTTGGTCATTCAGAGCTCATTTCTACCTATCTGTTTTTCCGTTTGGTTCCTATTGCATATATTTGAGGCATTCCATTGCTCAAAAATATTTTTTAGGAGGAAAGCTGAGAAAAAACTTTCAGAAGGTGACACGAAAATGAGTCAGTGCTCTTGGCAGCTCTGGTCATTGGTTTGGTTGTTCGTTAATTCAGTCAACAAACTGAATGCCGACTATGTATCAGATGGTGGGAGGCAGCAGATGTGAAAAAGAGAAAGCCTGCCCCGCCCCCCCAAAAGAGCTTGCTATCTATAGCAGTGGCTAGAGAAGTGGTTAGAATAGGTGGATATATAATGAGGTGCTGTGAGGACAAGAGGACACTGCTGAGGAAGGGTTCTTTCTGCTTGGAGAAGTGGAAAAATTGAGCTGGATGGAGAAAAAAAAAAGGAAGGCTTATTCAGGAAGAGCAGGAAGGGCACTGGAGACACAAAGGAATAGTAGTGCACATCTTCTCTCAGGAATGGGATGCTGGGGCAAGAGAAGGGTGAGGATTGCACTGTGGCTGGGACACACCAGGCATTAATGGAAGGAAAGTAGCAGCAAGAAAGTCAAAAAAGGGAGAATTAATTGAGTGGTTACTTGGTGCCTGATAATGCCCAAACCTACTTTAAAATATCCAATTAAAGTTGTAGTTGGAAAAGAAATAGAAATTGTGAGCAAAATCAAATAACTGTATTAGGAATCAGCTGTGTAATTTGGGGGGCCCAATGCAAAATGAAAATTAGGAAGAGGTGTTCAAAAATTAGGAAGAATTTCTCCCTCTTGCGAGAGCACCAGAATCACAACTAAATGCTGAACAATCATCGACAGGAAGACACTGGAACTCACCATAAAAGATACCCTACATCCAAAGACAAAGGAGAAGCTGCACTGAGATGGTAGGAGGGGTGCAATCATGATAAAATCAAACCCCATAACCGCTGGGTGGGTGACTCACAAAATGGAGAACAATTAGACCACAGAAGTCCACCCACTGGAGTGAAGGTTCTGAGCCCCACATCAGGCTTCCCAACCTGGGGGTCTGGCAATGCAAGGAGGAATCCCCAGAGAATCAGACTTTGAAGTGGGATTTCATTGCAGGACCTCGACAGGACTGGGGGAAAAAGAGACTGCACTCTTGGAGGACACACAAAAAGTAGTGTGCGTACCAGGACCCAAGGGGAAGATGCAGTGACCCCAGAGGAGACTGAACCAGACCTACCTGCGACTGTTGGAGGGTCTTCTGCAGAGGCGGGGGGCGGCTGTGGCTCACCGCAGAGACCAGGACGCTGGCAGCAGAAGTTCTGGGAAGTACTCATTGGCTTGAGCCCTCCAGAGTCCACCATTAACCCCACCAAAGAGCCAGGTAGGCTCCAGTGTTGGGTCACCTCAGGCCAAACAACCAACAGGGAGGGAACCTAGCCCCACCCATCAGCAGAAAAGTAGATTAAAGTTTTACTGAGCTCTGCCCACCAAAGCAACACCCAGCTCTACCCACCACCAGTCCCACCCATCAGGAAGCTTGCACAAGCCTCTTAGATAGCCTCATCCACCAGAGGGCAGATAGCAGAAGCAAGAAGAAAGACAATCCTACAGCCTGTGGAATGAAAACTACAATCACAGAAAGACAGACAAAATGAAAAGGCAGAGGACTTTGTACCAGATGAAGGAACAAGACAAAAACCCCAGAAAAACAACTAAATGAAGCGGAGATAGGCAACCTTCCAGAAAAAGAATTCAGAATAATGATAGTGAAGATGATCCAGAAGTTCGGGAAAAGAATGGAGGCAAGGATCAAGAAGATGCAAGAAATGTTTAACAAAGACCTAGAAGAATTAAAGAACAAACAAACAGAGATGAACAATACAATAACCGAAATGAAAAATAAACTAGAAGGAATCAATAGCAGAATAACTGAGGCAGAAGAACGGATAAGTGACCTTGAAGATAGAATGGTGGAATTCACTGCTGTGGAACAGAATAAAGAAAAAAGAATGAAAAGAAATGAAGGCAGCCTAAGAGACCTCTGGACAACATTAAATGCAACAGCATTTACATTATAGTGGTCCCGGAAGAAGAAGAGAGAGAGAAAGTACCTGAGAAAATATATGAAGGGATTAGTCGAAAACTTCCCTAACATCGG
This sequence comes from Leucopleurus acutus, assembly GCF_964270905.1. NCBI lineage: Eukaryota > Metazoa > Chordata > Mammalia > Artiodactyla > Delphinidae > Leucopleurus > Leucopleurus acutus. Next base: position 15,731,383 of record NC_139143.1, read on the forward strand.
AAAGGAAATAGCCACCCAAGTCCAGGAAGCATAGAGAGTCCCAAGCAGGATAAACCCAAGGAGAAACACGCTGACACACATAGTAATCAAATTGACAAAAATTAAACACAAACAAAAATTATTAAAAGCAACAAGGGAAAAATGACAAATAACATACAAGGGAATTCCCATAAGGTTAACAGCTGATTTCTCAGCAGAAACTCTACAAGCCAGATGGGACTGGCATGATATATTTAAAGTGACAAAAGGGAAGAACTTACACCCGAGATTACTCTACCCAGCAAGGAACTCATTCAGATTCGACAGAGAAATCAAAAGCTTTACAGACAAGCAAAAGCTAAGAGAATTCAGCACCACCAAACCAGAACTTCTCTAAGTGGGAAACACAAGAGAAGAAAAGGACCTACCAAAACAAACCCATAAATATTAAGAAAATGGTAACAGGAACATACATATTGATAATTACCTTAAATATGAATGGATTAAATGCTCCAACCAAAAGACAAAGACTGGATGAATGGATACAAAAACAAGACCTGTGAATATGCTGCCTAAAAGAGACCCACCTCAGACCTAGGGACAGACACAGACTGAAAGTGAGGGGATGGTAAAAGATATTCCATGCAAATGGAAATCAAAAAAAAGCTGGAGTAGCAATTCTCATATCAGATAAAATAGACTTTAAAATAAAGAATGTTACAAGAGTCAAGGAAGGACACCACATAATGATCAAGGGATGAATCCAAGAAGAAGATATAACAATTATAAATATATACGCACCCAACGTAGGAGCACCTCAGTACTTAAGGCAAATGCTAACAACTATAAAGAGGAAATTGACAGTAACACAGTAATAGTGGGGGACTTTAACACCTCCCTTACACCAGTGGACAGATCATCCAGACAGAAAATTAATAAGGAAACATAAGCTTTAACTGACACAGTAGACCAGACAGATTTAATTGACATTTATAGGGCATTCCATCCGAAAACAGCAGATTACACTTTCTTCTCAAGTTCGCACAGAACATTCTCCAGGATATACCACATCCTGCATCACAAATCAAGCCTCGGTAAATTTAAGAAAATTGAAACTGTATCAAACATCTTTTCTGACCACAATGCTAAGAGATTAGAAATAAATTGCAGGAAAAAAACCCATAAAAAACACAACACATCAGGCTAAACAATACGCTACTAAATAACCAGAGATCACTGAAGAAATCAAAGAGGAAATCAAAAACACCTAGTGACAAATGACAACAAAAACATGACGATCCAAAACCGATGGGATGAAGCAAAAGCAGTTCTAAGAGGGAAGTTTATGGCTATACAAGCCTACCTCAAGAAACAAGAAAAATCTCAAATAAACAATGTAACCTTACACCTAAAGGAACTAGAGAAAGAAAAACAAACAAAACCCAAAGTTAGGAGAAGGAAAGAAATGATCAAGATCAGAGCAGAAATAAATGAAATAGAAACAAAGTAAACAATAGCAAAGATCAATAAAATTAAAAGCTGGTTCTTTGAGAAGATAAAAAAATTGATAAACCTTTAGCCAGACTCATCAAGAAAAAGAGCGAGAGGAGTCAAATCAATAAAATTAGAAATGAAAAAGAAGTTATAATGGACACCGCAGAAATAGAAAGCATCATAAGAGACTATTACAAGCAACTCTGTGCCAATAAAATGGACAACCTGGAATAAATGGACAAATTCTTAGAAACGTACAGCCTTCCAAGACTTAACAAGGAAGAAATAGAAAATATGAACAGACAGATCACAAGGAATGAAATTGAAACTGTGATTAAAAATCTTCCAGCAAACAAAAGTCCAGGACCAAATGGCTTCACAGGTGAATTCTATCAAACATTTAGAGAAGAGCTAACACCCAGTCTTCTCAAACTCTTCCAAAAAATTGCAGCGGAAGGAACACTCCCAAACTCATTCTATGAGGCCACCTTCACCCTGATACCAAAACCACACAGAGATGTCACAAAAAAAGAAAATTACAGACCAGTTTCACTGATGAACACAGATGCAAAAATCCTCAACAAAATACTAGCAAACAAAATCCAGCAGCACATTAAAAGGATCATACAACATGATCAAGTAGGATTTATCCCAAGGATGCAAGGATTCTTCAGTATACGCAAATCAATCAGTGTGATACACCATATTAATAAATTGAATAAAAACCATATGATCATCTCGATAGATGCAGAAATAGCTTTTGACAAAATTCAACACCCATTTATGATAAAAACTCTCCAGAAAGTGGGCATAGAGCGAACTTACCTCAACATAATAAAGGCCATATATGACAAACCCACAGCAAACATCATTCTCAATGGTGAAAAACTGAAAGCTCTTCCTCTAAGATCAGGAAGAAGACAAGGATGTCCACTCTCGCCACTACTATTCAACATAATTTTGGAAGTCCTAGCCACAGCAATCAGAGAGGAAAAAGAAATAAAAGGAATACAAATTGGAAAAGAAGAAGTAAAACTGTCACTGTTTGCAGATGACATGATACTATATATAGAGAATCCTAAAGATGCCACCAGAAAACTACTAGAGCTAATCAGTGAATGTGGTAAACTTGCAGGATACAAAATTAATGCACAGAAATCTCTTGCATTCCTATACACTAACAACGAAAGATCAGAAACAGAAATTAAGGAAACAATCCCATTCACCACTGGAACAAAAAGAATAAAATACCTAGGAATAAACCTACCTAAGGAGGTAAAAGAACTGTACTCAGAAAACTGTAAGACACTTATGAAAGAAATCAAAGATGACACAAACAAATGGATTGATATACCATGTTCTTGGATTGGAAGAATCAATATTGTGAAAATGACTATACTACCATAAGCAATCCACAGAGTCAATGCAATCCCTATCAAATTACCAATGGCATTTTTAACAGAACCAGAACAGAAAATCTTAAAATTTGTACGGAAACACAAAAGACCCCAGATAGACAAAACAATCTTGAGGAAAAAAAAAAACCAACGGAGCTGGGGGAATCAGACTCCCTGACTTCAGACTATACTACAAAGCTACAGTAATCAAGACAATATGGTAGCGGCATAACAACAGAACTACAGATCAATGGAACAGGATAGAAAGCCCAAAGATAAACCCATGCACCTATGGTCAACTAATCTATGACAAAAGGGGTAAGGATATGCAATGGAGAAAAGACAGTCTCTTCAATAAGTGGTGCTGGGAAAACTGGACAGCTACATGTGAAACAATGAAATTAGAACACTCCCTAACACCATACACACACAAAAAAACCTCAAAATGGATTAGAGACCTAAATATAAGACCGGACACTAAAAAACTCTTAGAGTAAAACATAGGCAGAACACTCTATGACATAAATCACAGCAAGACCCTTTTTGACCCACCTCCTAGAGAAATGGAAATAAAAACAAAAATAAACAAATGGGACCTAATGAAACTTAAAAAACTTTTGCACAGCAAAGGAAACTATAAACAGGACGAAAAGACAATGCTCAGAATGGGAGAAAATATTTGCAAACGAATCAACAGACAAAGGATTAATCTCCAAAATATATAAAACAGCTCATGCAGCTCAATATCAAAAAAACAAACACCCCAATCCAAAAATGGGTGGAAGTCCTAAATAGACATTTCTCCAAGGAAGATATACAGATGGCCAAGAAGCACATGAAAAGCTGCTCAACATCACTAATTATGAGAGTAATGCAAATCAAAACTACAATGAGGTATCACCTCACACCAGTTATAATGGGCATCATCAGAAAATCTACAAACAATAAATGCTGGAGAGGGTGTGGAGAAAAGGGAACCCTTTTGCACTGTTGGTGGGAATATAAATTGATACAGCCACTATGGAGAACAGTATGGACATTCCTTAAAAAACTAATAATAGAATTATCAAATGACACAGTATCCCACTACTGGGCATATACCCAGAGAAAAGCATAATTCAAAAAGACACATGCACCCCAATGTTCATTGCAGCACTATTTACAGTAGCCAGGTCATGGAAGCAACCTAAATGTCCACTGACAGACGAATGGATAAAGAAGATGTGGTATATATATATATATATATGCAATGGAATATTATTCGGCCATAAAAAGAAACGACATTGGGTCATTTGTAGAGCTGTGGATGGACCTAGAGACTGTCATACGGAGTGAAGTAAATCAGAAAAAGAAAAACAAATATTGTATATTAACGCATATATATGGAATCTAGAAAAATGGTACCAAAGAACCAGTTTGCAGGGCAGAAATAGAGACTCGGATGTAGATAACAAATATATGGACACCAAGCGGGGAAAGTGGGGGTAGGGGGGTGGGATGAATTTAAGAGATTGGGATTGACATGTATACACTAATATGTATAAAATAGGTAACTATTAAGAATATGCTGTACAGCACAAGGAACTGCACTTTGCTGTACAGTAGAAACTAACAGAACGTTGTTAAACAACTATACCCCAATTAAAAAAAAAAAATGAAGGACTTCAAGATGGCAACAGGAGAACATTAAACCAAGGGCAAGGCCCTTCTGAGCACTGGGCCCTGCATGACTACACAGGTGGTACATCCATGAATCTGGCCCTGTTTATATTAGAAGGAAACTTCAAATGTTCACCATGATTCTTTCTTACCATAGATACACAAACCATATTCCCAAAAATGGCGACCGTGAAGCAGTTAATATGCTAAAGACCAGGCTGGGAGCCTTAGAGTTACATAATTTTCTCAGCAACTCTGTGAGTAGAGGTAGATATTACTAACCCTACTTATAGATTATGAAACCAATGTTAAGAGCAGTAATCTAAAGGGAAAAGTGATCTTATATATCTTTTTTTTTTTACTTTTTTGGTTGTGCTGGGTCTTAGTTGCAGCTTGCGGGCTCCTTAGTTGTGGCTCACCAGCTCCTTAGTTGCAGCATGTGGGCTCCTTAGTTGTGGCTCACAGGCTCCTCAGTTGCAGCACATGGGCTCCTTAGTTGTGGCATGCGAACTCAGTTACGGCATGCACGTGGGATCTAGTTCCCTGACCAGGGATTGAACCCGGGCCCCCTACATTGGGAGCGCAGAGTCTTATCTACTGAGCCACCAGGGAAGTCCGATCTTACATATCTTGAAGATATTCCCTCAATACCTTGAGCCGTGCTGTATGACAGTGAGTGCTCAACAATGACTTGTAACTAAGCGATTTTATGTCTCTGCCCTGACTTCGTCTTTGGCTGAGCCATCAAAGTCCAGACTCTGTGCGGTCCACCAGAAGGTCTTTGCTTATAGTAGGGAGTGAAAGACTGAAATAGGAAGGGCCACTGTTCACCATTCCAGTTACACCAGTTCATGGAGTCCCGAAACATCTACCTCTAGCAGGAAAATGAGGTGTGGACCTGGAGGGAGCAAAATGCCAGCACTCTGAGAATTGTCCTTTTATCAACACAGACACAGCTCTGAGCAGAAATTCCATAATTTCCGGGAGAAATTATGCATTCAAATAGCACATGCATACTACAAGAGTACTGAATCTATTTTAAAAGAAGTTATTAAATCTTCAGAACCTACAGTAATTTCTGATTTCTCCCAGCAAACCTCCAATTAAGAGTTTCTTGAAACAAAGGCTTGCTAGAGGGTTCAGGCTCATCAGCATGCTCGCCCCTCCCCCCTCCCCTCCCCGCTCTCATCAATGCTGCTGAACAACCTGAATAATCTACTGCCATCAGTGAAATTCACTTTTTCCACTTAGGATGATAGTAAGAACTGCCTCGACCACAACAGACCATTAATTCAACAGTGAAAAACCAAAGACTCTAAATATTTACTAAAACTCCTTAGATTTTTATATCGATTTTTAGCCTATTTGAACAGGTCATCCCTGTTATACTTTTGGGAAAGGGGGAGCTTTTGATGGTATATTCAGCATTTTCCATGTCCTCTGGTCTTAGTGGGACTCACATAACCCCTGTAGCTCAGAGCTCTGTATGATTAATAGCTCTGTCAGCCATTCCTATTTAAAAACTATTCTTACTTTATGTCTTTTTTTTTTTGAAATTTATTTATTTTTTATACAGCAGGTTCTTATTAGTTATGTTTTATACATATTAGTGTATATATGTCAATCCCAATCTCCCAGTTCATCCCACCACCATCAACACCCCCACCCCTGCCAACCGGCCACTTCCCCTCTTGGTGTCTATACGTTTGTTCTTATAGTGATTGATTTTTTTTTTTTTTAACATCTTTATTGGGGTATAATTGCTTTACAATGGTGTGTTAGTTTCTGCTTTATAACAAAGTGAATCAGTCATACATAAACATATGTTCCCATATGTCTTCCCTGTTGCGTCTCCCTCCCTCCCACCCTCCCTATCCCACCCCTCCAGGCTGTCACAAAGCACCGAGCCAATATCCCTGTGCCATGCGGCTGCTTCCCACTAGCTATCTACCTTACTACGTTTGTTAGTGTGTATATGCCCATGACTCTCTCTCGCCCTGTCACAGCTCACCCTTCCCCCTCCCCATAACCTCAAGTCCGTTCTCTAGGAGGTCTGCGTCTTTATTCCTGCTTTACCCCTAGGTTCTTCATGACATTTTTTTTCTTAAATTCCATATATATGTGTTAGCATACGGTATTTGTCTTTTTCTTTCTGACTTACTTCACTCTGTATGACAGACTCTAGGTCTATCCACCTCATTACAAATAGCTCAATTTCGTTTCTTTTTATGGCTGAGTAATATTCCATTGTATATATGTGCCACATCTTCTTTATCCATTCATCCGATGATGGGCACTTAGGTTGTTTCCATCTCCGGGCTATTGTAAATAGAGCTGCAATGAACATTTTGGTACATGACTCTTTTTGAATTTCGGTTTTCTCAGGGTATATGCCCAGTAGTGGGATTGCTGGGTCATATGGTAGTTCTATTTGTAGTTTTTTAAGGAACCTCCATACTGTTCTCCATAGTGGCTGAACCAATTCACATTCCCACCAGCAGTGCAAGAGTGTTCCCTTTTCTCCACACCCTCTCCAGCATTTATTGTTTCTAGATTTTTTGATGATGGCCATTCTGACTGGTGTGAGATGATATCTCATTGTAGTTTTGATTTGCATTTCTCTAATGATTAATGATGTTGAGCATTCTTTCATGTGTTTGTTGGCAGTCTGTATATCTTCTTTGGAGAAATGTCTATTTAGGTCTTCTGCCCATTTTTGGATTGGGTTGTTTGTTTTCTTGTTATTGAGCTGCATGAGCTGCTTGTAAATTTTGGAGATTAATCCTTTGTCGGTTGCTTCATTTGCAAATATTTTCTCCCATTCTGAGGGTTGTCTTTTGGTCCTGTTTATGGTTTCCTTTGCTGTGCAAAAGCTTTGAAGTTTCATTAGGTCCCATTTGTTTATTTTTGTTTTTATTTCCATTACTCTAGGAGGTGGGTCAGAAAGGATCTTGCTGTGATTTATGTCATAGAGTGTTCTGCCTATGTTTTCCTCTAAGAGTTTGATAGTTTCTGGCCTTACATTTAGGTCTTTAATCCATTTTGAGCTTATTTTTGTGTATGGTGTTAGGGAGTGATCTAATCTCATACTTTTACATGTACCTGTCCAGTTTTCCCAGCACCACTTATTGAAGAGGCTGTCCTTTCTCCATTGTACATTACTGCCACCTTTATCAAAGATAAGGTGTCCATATGTGCATGGGTTTATCTCTGGGCTTTCTAACCTGTTCCATTGATCTATCTTTCTGTTTTTGTGCCAGTACCATACCATCTTGATAACTGTAGCTTTGTAGTATAGTCTGAAGTCAGGGAGCCTGATTCCTCCAGTTCCTTCTTTCGTTCTCAAGATTGCTTTGGCTATTCGGGGTCTTTTGTGTTTCCATACAAATTGTGAAATTTTTTGTTCTAGTTCTGTGTATTCCTACTTTATGTCTTTTTTATCCTCCGTCCCTGATTTTCTCTGATCCTTATTTTTCTCCTCAGCAGAAATTACCCACTGCCAGAGTTTTCTCCCTACCCCAAAGCCTTGTCACTTGATTCCACAGTGTCTTGTTTGGGGGAGGTTTTATTCAGTAGATAATAGGCCTTATGTGAATTTAGCAACAAGTATAACTGGCCAAAAGGTTCTTTTTTAAAAAAACTTTTAATTTATTTATTTTAAAGTTCTTAATTTTATTTATTTATTATTTATTTTTGGTTGCGTTGGGTCTTTGTTGCTGTGTGTGGACTTTCTCTAGCTGTGGCGAGCGGGGGGCTACTCTTCATTGTGGTGCGCAGACTTCTCATTCTGGTGGCTTCTCTTGTTGCGGAGCACAGGCTCTAGGCGCACAGGCTTCAGTAGTTGTGGCATGTGGGCTCAGTAGTTGTGGCACGTGGGCTCTAGAGTGCAGGCTCAGTAGTTGTGACACACGGGCTTAGTTGCTCCGCGGCATGTGGGATCTTCCTGGACCAGGGCTCGAACCCATGTCCCCTGCATTGGCAGGCAGATTCTTAACCACTGCGCCACCAGGGAAGTCCCTTAACTTTTTATTTTATATTGGAGTATAGTTGATTAACAATGCTGTGCTAGCCGCAGCTGTGCAGCAAAGTGATTCATCCACACAGGTACATGATCCATTCTTTCTCAAATTCCCCTCCCATCTAGGTTGCCACAGAATATTGAGCAGAGTTCCCTGTGCTGCACACAGCAGGTCCCCGTTGGACAAAAGTTTCTACACATGTTAATCATCAGACAGTATCTCTCTTTCCCCGCCCCGCCACCATTCCAAATCCACATCCTAAGATGGAAAGAAGAAAACAAGGCAACCAATCAAAGGAGACACCACCTCACACCAAGCGAAGCAGTAGTTTCCCTGTTCTGCTTGTACACTGGAGGTGTAAGTGGCATTTTCAAAATTATCCTGTCAGCCCCATGACAATTTAATTAATTTATTTTTTTATCCCATTTCTCAACTCTGTTGTTTGGGTAGCAATGTCCCGTCAATATCTCATTCAGGTGTAGCAGGGAAAGGCCTAACAACCCTGGGCCGGCAGCCAAGCTTACTGGTGACTGGCGCTCGATTAACTGAGCAAAGATTTGCTCTGCACGGAGTGGGGCTTGCCTGTACAAGGACCAGTGGTGACAGCCAGGGTGCCGGCTGGAATTCTAACAAAGCTGCTTCCAACGTGTGCTCAGGCGAGTGGAACCAGCATTTAAACTGAATGTTAAGGGGCTTCAATCTCGGTGCTTTTTTTTTTTTTTCCCTCCATCATTTACCTTTGGAAAAAACCCTGGGATTTTACAGGGAAAACAGCACATTAGCACACGTAAATCACAAATCCTTGTACCTTTTCAAAAGGCCGTTGAAGATGTATTAAGTTGTAGAAGCCATCATTTAATTGCTTGCCTCTGCTACCCCACACGCTATTTTTTTTTTTTTTTTTAATGACCAAATTAAACCAGCTGCACAGATTTGTGCTTTGAAGTTCCTGCCAAAGGATCATTCCTTTGAGGGCGTGAGGAAAAAGAACTGAAATGCTCTCCTTTGATACCGATGTCCGCAGACCCCCGCCTTCTCCGCCCGAGATGCCTTCATACACAGAAGCAAATCATTGGCATTTAAATGTTTCAAATTCATTTTCCAAGCCAGGTTCGAATGTCACTGTCATAGTTCCCTCTGTCATTTCAATGAAAGCCCATAAGCATTTACAAATGGAGGAACATCGTACTTACTGTTTGGGGATGTGTAATGCAGCTATGTATCTTATGAACAAAACTGTTATGCTTACAGACTGCTGTCCTTCCTGTTCAAAGAAAACACCACTCTTGGTACAGTTGAAGAAATTAATGAGAAACAGAAAGTCCTTTCCACACTGGGAACGTGTGAAAACTATTCTGCTAGCTGCAGAAGCAGTTAGCAGAGTCTGTTGTTTGAGACTTTGTCTCTTAGGTCAAATGCAGCCCAAAGCCAACAAGATGACTTACCGTCTCACCACAATGAATTTGATGATATGCAACTGCAGAATGAAATATTTATACGAAATTTCCCACTTCACATATAAAAACAGTAGAGACACGGAGAGGTACACAAACGACAGAGAGCCAACGTGCACATTTGTTTAGTTAGCTAGCAACATTCAGAAGTTGTGTGTGGATAACCAGATAGCGTCAGAGTGACAGAGGCAGTGCATCTGGGTTTTTAAAGCGCTGGATGCCTTTTCCTTGGAAAAGAGTTCTGTTCCATTGCATCAGACGCCCAGTAACACGATCTCATCAACCTACGTGAGCATCAGGAGTCCGGGCTGGTCACAAGTCAAATTCTCTTCATTGCCAATTGAGACTGACTTGTGCTGTTGTCCTAAAGATCACATGGTCTCATTTGGCCAAACCGGTGGCCTCGAGAAGAAACCAAGGTACAGTCTGTCAAACTGAAAGGCATTTGCAGGCTGGAGTGTTAGGTTTCCACAATGACAGTTTGGTGAATCTCTGTGGGTTTTTTTGTAATTGGGGAAAACAAAAAAACAAAAAAGGTTTCTATTTCCTTTTTGTATTGTTTTGGCTTTGTTTTGTTTCCGTCTGGTTTTTAAGGCATGTATGCACAGAATACTACAAAGGGACATTAGCTGAGCCTCTCTGGCAGGGACATAAGAATGTCTGGGTCTTGAAGGAGAGAAGGCTTTTACACTCCATCTAACCCAAACCGAGTTAGCTGAGAAACAGTTCTTCCTTCCTCTGTGGGACTCGGAACCTGGATGCTATAAGTGAAAGCCAGTGTATTAAGCATAACACATCAAACTACTGTTAACACCCAGCCTCCCGCAAGGCAGCCTCCTAACAGCTCCGCTTTCTGCCTACGGTCTGTGCAAGCAAGTGGAACCATCACATGCGCTGCATGCTAAAGGCCGCAGCCTTTGTGTTCTCCAAGTTCTGTCTATTTCAGAGGCTAACATGCAGCAATTAGTCTAATTAATGTGAAACAATGAGCTGTGTTACCACTTATCAAATTGATTGTTCCCCTATCAAAACAAAACAGGCTGGCTTTTTGATGTAATTTCAAGAGATGATTTGAAATGTCATGTTGCTGGGAGCCAATTACCTTATGACTAGAGTCACGGTCAACAGAATACATAATTAGCAGGAGTTTGGGAAGGCTGCTTACTGCTAGTATGTTAATTAACTGTCTTTTGTCATAAAACAAAAAGGTTGTACGGAAGGTTCTGAAATAGGTCTTTTTTATTTACATTTCTCTGTGCTTATCATCGCGAGGCATGACAATGCAAAAGAATAGAAAATTTGAATTCCCCTACTTCAAATGAATACCCAGCTTGCCAGGTCAGGGTCATGTGCAAACTGCAACGCCATTCACCTCGCTCCAGTCCTGCCCCAGTGTATTATATGACTCGTGGAGTTAAATTAGGTATCGGGTAAAACTCAAATGTAAGAAATACTAAGCCCCATGAAACACATCCCCTAATAGACTTCGAAGCTTCACTTGCTTTTGTGAGGGCTGGACAGAGATTAGCTGACCTGGGAATTATACTCAGGTGTCGTCTTTCTATTTCAGTCTTGAAATTTGGAGAGAATAAACCAATCATCAAGTGATGTTATTGCCTTTACCTCACTATGGCTGAGAGAGGATGCATAACAGGCTTGTAAAGGCATCCTATCTGTGAGTCCAGGTCTCTGTAACTCATCTGCAGCTTCCTCTCGTCTGGGAGAGCCTGGCAGTTCCACATTCTTGATTAAGGAACCAATTCTGTATTTCTTGAGCCTAAATGCATTCTAGAGGTAGCTATAATCAGTAACGGACAATTAACAATCAAGTTCATGGCAGCCTTGAGTCATGGTTTGACACACATGTGAGTAAACCAGATTCTGGTCTGGAAAACAAGTTCAAGTTCCCAGAATTCGAATACAATTGTTCCACTGCCTAATGATGGCATTGTTTTACATGCAAAGGCAGGGGGGCCTCTCTTAGAGATCCCACAATTTTCTATGAGAAATGTGTTATCATTTTGTAAGGGTCTGCAAACTCTCTTCTTCTTTTTTTTTCCTTAGGATTTGGTTCAAGTCTTACAGTCACATTAGAATGGTCCCCCAAACAAAGCAAAACAAAATACAACACGCTGTTATTAGAAATATTGTTTACTTTGCAAATAGGATTTTCCATACTAATTTGTTTCCATTTTTCAACAGAGGCGTTTTTTTTTTTCCTGTTTCTGACATCATTAAAAAGACTATAAATGTAGTATAAAAAACATTAAATGGATGGGGTGCAATGCTTTTGCTTTTGAGGTTTGGGTTTCTCATTTTTGTAGGGAAAGGAACCCTGGGGTACAGACAGTTGACAGAAAGGAACCAGGGCTCAGCTAAGTGGGAAAAGACAATGAATTTCTGAGAAATGCTCCACCCCTTGCAGCAGCTTCTCTTCTTTCTGCCAGTTTGAAAGTTTATCCTGAACTGTGATTACAGTTTTCAAAGGCATGGATGGGGGAGAGAGAGCCAAGACGAGGATGGCTATCTGAGAAATCTGGCTCATTAAATAGTAACAACAGCTAACCACTGCTAAGTGCCTTTGAGGTACGAGGGCGGTACTAATCCCAACACAGTCATGGAAAAAAATTGACTAATTTCATAGCTGGGCATGGAGTTTCTGGAGTGCTTGGCACATTCCTTCTCAGGACTCAAAAGGTTACAGAAACCTAGAGTTGAATGAAATCTTACAGGAATGCCCTCTGCCAACCTCCCTCCAAGCGCAATTCTTCCTACACTGGCCCTGACCACTGAAATAAGATTCCTTTCAGAGATGAGTCTCTTTGGGGGAATTGAGGGACACATGCAAATATCCTCCAAAAGTTCTGGGATGCTTGCCGGCAAGAAAACTTAGGGACTTCCCTGGTGGTCCAGCGGTTAAGACTCTGCGCTCCCAGTGCCGGGGGCCCAGGTACAATCCCTGGTCAGGGAACTAGATCCTGCGTGTCGCAACGAAGACCTGGGGCAGCCAAACAAATAAATATTAAAAAAAAATGAAAACTTAGAATTCCTGATGTTTGGGTGCTATTATTGCTCTAAAGCGAATGCCCAGCTTATAGATAATGTAAGGTGTCACAACATCTGGGCTCCAGTCACTTAAGAGGATGACACAAAGTCCTAGCGAGGTCTGAAGACAGGTCCCTTCTGAACTAGAAACTTGGATGAGTCCTGATTACAGAGGGAAGCATGCATTCACTTCATCAGTGAATCCAAAAGGAACAATTTGGAGACTAAACATCAGGTTTGGTAACAAGAGCAACAGTTTACTTGTAATATTTATTCCCAGCTCTGGTCCCACCCTAACCGTTCCTCAGTGCCTGACATCATTACGTATAATACCAAGTTTCATCACATATGATTCTCCCAAAGGATTTGTTTTTCCTAATTTTTTTCCTCAAATGCGAAGGAAGGAAGGAAGTTAAAAAGAAGGGAGAACAGGAGGAAGAGAAGAAACTGTAGTTGCCAGGTGCTGTGCTGGTTTACGTGTGTACACTGGTACATACAGGGTGCTGTGTTAAATGTATGTATTACCTCATTAAGTTCTCATAAGGACCCTGCGGGGTGGGTACTATTTTTCCAACTATATATATTTCTAAATGTTAATGATAAGTCAAGAAGACTTAGAAAGCATCATTAATTAAGCCAAGGCCTTGGAACTAACATTGACTCTCAATTCTACTACTCACTATGCAAAGCTGTTTGGTGTTTTGTGATTGTTTTAACATTTAAGGTAACATCTGAACTGAATAAGGGTCTGCTTTGTTATAGTAAAAGAAAAAAGACCTCTGGGTGTCATCATTAAAGACAGAACACCGTGTATATCTACAAAATGGAATACTACTCAACCATAAAAAAGAATGAAATTTTGCCATTTGCAGCAACGTGGATGGATTTGGAGGGCATTATGCTGAATGAAATAAGTCAGACAGAGAAAGACAAATATCATATGATATCACTTATGTGTGAATCTGAAAAACATACAACAAACTAGTAAATATAACAAAAAGGAAGCAGACTCACTGATACAGAGAACAAACTAGCCGTTCGTTACCAGTGGGGAAAGGGAAGGGGGGATATAGGGGTAGGGGAATAAGAGGTGCAAACTATTAGGTATAAAATAAGCCACGAGGCTATATTGTATTGTACAACATGGGGAATATGGCCAATATTTCATAATAACCATAAATGGAGCATAACCTTTAAAAACTCTGAACCACTATATTATATACCTGTTAACTTACATAATATTGTACAGCAACGATAATTCAATTTAAAAAAAAACACAGAACACCATGTATTAGGGCCAGTAACAAGCACCAACTGCAAAGTAGTGTGATAAGTTACCTTTCTATCATTTGAAGTCTTGAAAATGAGGGATTTAAGGAAAACTGGGAATAGCAACATTTTTGTGCTGCACCCAAAATGTTTTCTTGAAATTTAAGACACGTTTAAAGCAAATCAATGCGTTCAGAAAAAATAGGGCATTTTTTTCTTTTTCCTCTTAAAAGCTAAAATTCCTCAGGCATGTTTCCTTCAGGCTTGCAACAAACCTGAACACCTCCTGCAGAAAACAAGTGCTAAACCGAAAACCGTGTCTCTGGCAGCAGATCCAACAAGGAGCGGAGCATCAAAGCCTGAGGCACTGTGGCCCTTCTCACGGGGAAGGTAGACCAGAGCTCCAGAGGCAGGAGACAGCACCTAGAAGGGGCGTGGAGAGAGCAGCTCCCACAGACCCGCTGTTGACACGTCAGCCGGGCGCTCGGAGGCTTACCTCCATCACCTTCCACAGAGCTAAAACCTCTTTACATCAGAATACATTGGGCAAAGCCTTTCTTCTTTTCTCTAACTTCAAGACCATGAGCACCAGGAATGAGGAACAGAGAGAGAAGGATGGAGGGGAAGAGAGGGCCAGTTCAGTTCACAGGAAAGCACTGGACCCAGCTCCATGTCTGAACGCTGTTCCTGGGAACTCTTAGAATCTTTCCTGAGAGTGGCGGCCGTGAAAACAGAGCGGTAGCAGATCCCTGTCACGCACCCACCACATTCAGATCATCAGGGCTCGGGCCCCTTTCTCAGACCTCTCAGACTCACACGGGATGCTTCAAGACGTGCACTGATGCCCTGGTGCAAATGGCAGCAACACCTGATTTTTCCCCAAGCCATTTCTGGCCCTTTCTGTTCCTACTTACAACCTGCATACCTATGTTCAGAGCACGAACGTTATAAAACAATCCTCAACACTGTAAATCAACCATAGTTTAATAAATGATTTTTTTTAAAAGAGTCACAGCTGGAGCTGAAGGCAGCATGCTTGCCCTTTCTCTAGTCCTCTTGGAACCTGAAAAGAGCACCAGGCTTTAAAGAACAAGCAGACCTCGGAGATGTTGTGAGTTTAGTTCAAGATCACCACAATAAAGGGAATATCACAGTAAAATAAATAAATAGATAAATAAATAAATAAATAAATTAAAAATCCTTACATGACAGTGGCATATATGTCAGTGTTCCTATATGTTAAGCCTCAAAGAAGAAGTAAAGATTGGGAAGGGTCCAGCTGAGAAGAAGGCAAGATAGAGCTTGAGGGAAGAGATACAACCTTAGAAATACAGGCTAGGCTACAAACAATAAATGCTGGAGAGGGTGTGGAGAAAAGGGAACCCTCTTGCACTGTTGGTGGGAATGTACATTGATAGAGCCACTATGGAGAACAGTATGGACGTTCCTTAAAAAACTAAAAATAGAATTACCATATGACCCAGCAATCCCACTACTGGGCATATACCCAGAGAAAACCATATTTCAAAAAGACACATGCACCCCAATGTTCATTGCAACACTATTTACAATAGCCAGGTCATGGAAGCAACCTAAATGCTCATCGGCGGACGAATGGATAAAGAAGATGTGGTACTTATATACAATGGAATATTACTCAGCCACAAGAAGGAAAGAAATTGGGTCATTTGCAGAGATGTGGATGGACCTAGAGACTGTCATACGGAGTGAAGTAAGTCAGAAAGAGAAAAACAAATACCGTATATTAACACATATTTGTGGAATCTAGAAAAATGGTACAGATGAACTGGTTTGCAAGGCAGAAGTAGAGACACAGATGTAGAGAACAAATATATGGACACCAATGGGGGAAAGAGGGAGGTGGGATGAATTGGGAGATTGGGATTGACATATATACACTAATATGTATAAAATAGATAACTAATGAGAACTTGCTGTATAGCACAGGGAACTCTACTTCATTTTGCTGTACAGTAGAAACGAACCCAACATTGTAAAACAACTATACCCCAATTAAAAAAAAAACAAAGAAAGAAATACAGGCGAGGGAAAGCCTCAAAATGCAGCTGATGAAGAGACAGAGGGGTATAGAGAATATGAGGGTCAGTGGTGGACGGCATATATCAGATATTATGTATGTAGTTCTGTTTAACAATTAGCCCACGATCCAAAAAGCAACGCTCGGGAACAGACAAATAGAGATGCATGTCAAAACTAAAACGTCACCTGCCTCTATGCACAGCCCTGATCAAAACATACTAGATCACTGGGCTTTATTTTGAGAAGCAAAATAAATTTCAGAAACTAAAGAGGGTCCAAATGAGTCAAATATTGGACAACTGGCTATACTGGCACACATATGGAGAATGTGAATTCTACAAAGATTTCTTTTTTAAACAGGAGGCTAAGGTGGCTCTTGGGGAAGATGTTTGGTATGGGAGAAGATGGAACCTATCAAATAAAATGAGATAATATAAATATTTCATTTAGTCATTATCATCTCTCTTTATGATGATGAGAAGACATTATTATCATATTTTTTATTCTAACTCATGAAAAATGGTCAATCTTCCACATTTGTAATGGGCTACAGCACACTAATCTTAGTTTGGCATAAAGCTCATACAAACCACTCAATATTTTCAATATAAATGTAATGACTTCTGATTTTAGGGGAAAATAACAACGCTCAAAAAAAAAAAGAAAAAAAAACCATCACTGGTTAACTCTAACCTCTCCCATTGGTCAGTCATTTCTATAAGTATGTGCATTTGCAAAAAATAAAATAAACCTTCTGCATATTCATTATGAAGAAGACGGATGATAATCAGTAGGATAGACAGCAAATTTCTTCTTGAGGATTAGCCTCCAATTGGTTGAATTTCAACATCAACCTGGCAATTTTACTATTAAGTCAGCAGAAGTGAGTTACTACCGGAGAACATCAGGCAAAGGGAAGGGAACACGCTAGAATAAATTGTGCATTATTTCTGGCATTAGTTAAAGGAACAGAGCATTATAAGGAAAAAAAATACAGTACCATTGATTTTTACAGGTGTTTAATACAGATAAGCTGAAAAAAGGGTTTCCATTTTAAGCCCAGTGATGGCTAAAGATGCATTCAAATATGTTCAAAAGCAATCTAAAGTCTTCTAAAATGGTGTTTAAGCTATTCAAGCAAAACGTAAATAGTTTTTGTCGTAGTACTGAGGAAGGTAGAACAAAAACAGAGTCCAAGAAGCTGACCCTGGCACACTGCCGGCCACCGTAAAATAAGGGGGGTCATTAAAACAGAGGTAATACTATTTATCCATTACATGATCACAGGTTATTTAGTGAAAACAGTAACAGACTGTCCTTAGGAAGGCAGGACGCATAATTACCGTGAAAGTCTCCAAGGCCCCCTCTCTGAAGAGATGGAAAAAAAACCATCAAGCTGAAGACATATATGTTTAAGAGAGTCATTATATAAAGAAATTAAATCTAGGGTGTTTTACCTTGTTTGTTTTAACACATTTCTTTAAAGTTCATTTATGAATAGGGAAACGTTTGCTTTTATCTAACACTGAAAGGATACATTTAAGTGCTCTGCAAAAACCAAATTATAAAAAAAGTTTATGTTGGCATAATTTCTGAATGGATAATGTTTCTACTTCACTTATTTTGGGGTGCCACTGGCCTCCAATTTCTGCAGAGCTGTTTGTTCACACAGTAGCCCACACAACAAACAAAGCAAAAACTATAGCAACCACGTTTAACCACATAAACAGAGCATTCATAAATGCTATGAGCCAGGGAGAGAGATGTTTGCTTTTGGCATTCTTCACCATGTGCTATGATTTGTCTTCTTATTAGCAATCAGACTTTCTTTCTTAGAAACATATTTTGATAACTCTGGTTCAAACATAAGTCTAATTTTAAAGTTTGAATCCCTTCCACACCTTTTTTTTTTTTTTAATCTACTCCTCTCTTGTCCATGACATTGGCTGGATATCATCTTCTCTTTCCTAAGTGTTATGATCATATCCTAACTGACCGTAGGGTAGGTGCTCTCGTGTGAACAAAAAAGAGGGAGCATGGTTAGCCAAAGCCCCCTCTGGTCAATTGATCGACAAACACAAATTTAGTGCCTCTTTCCTGTGCATCTAGCATTGAGAACAGGGCTGATATAAATGAGGACAGAAGGGACTCAATAGACAAAAATATCCCTCCCACAACAGGTATTAGAATAATTACAAAACATCATGTTAACTGGGATGAAAGAACGCTGTACAGCTGAACAGTTAAGTCTAAGTATTGTGAAGAATGAACTTCAGGAGAAGCCAAGCAAAGTTGGAGAGGTTTATTGTAAAGATGCCCAGTCACTAACAGATCCCGTGAGCTGCGATGGCTGACTCGTGTTCTGGAGATGCTAAAGTGGAAATCCCAGGACTCAGAAGCTGGTGTTTGTTAAACACATGATATGATCAGCCACCAGTCAGAGGACCTAGACAAGTTATCTTGACTAGCCTGGTTAGTGATACTTGGGGACACACACTGGCTCAGCTGTGATCATGTCTCAGAGTTTCCATAGAAAAAATGTCATGAGACTCCTTTATGTCATCAAGTCTTAGCAATATCAGGAACTTGGTAATATTCTGGAATTTGGTTATATTTGCAGCATTATGAAACTTTATCTAAAATGGATAGGGGAACACGACTCAACTCAGACATGGGAATTTATATTATATAGAGTTACACTACCAATTTTAATTCTACATAGATGGGGCAGCAAGAACACAAGTGTTTTTTTGAAAACAAACAACTTTTTATTGAAGTATAGTTGATTTACAATGTTGGGTTAGTTTCAGGTGTAGAGCAAAGTGATTGTTTTACATATATATATATTATATATAAAATACATATATAATATATATATATTCCTTTTCAGACTCTTTTCCATTATAGGTTATTACAAGATATTGAATATTGTTTTGAAGCCAGAAAGTCAAGGTCCACATCTTTGCTTGACCAACATCAAGCAACATTTGATAGATCATTTAACTTCTCAGGTGTCTTGCCTGTAAAATTGGGAAACAGGAAAACTTGCCCCTCCCAGAGATGTCATAGTGAAGCTCACACAGGTGGATATGCACAGAACTGCCCATAAATGCTTATGCACTCTACATAAATCATTGTTATCGTTATTCACCTGGGTTTATACCAGGACATCCTGCTTGCATAGGAGGAAAATCACTCGGTAAACATGCTCACTCCCTTGGGAAAGAATTCTTACCACTCTTGTGAATTTGAGGAATAACGTCTGAGTTGCTTTAACTGGCGTTTATTAATGTATTATGAACCACTGCCATGGCATCTGATTCACAATAAAAAGATTAAGCAGACTAATTTGTCATTTATTTTCCAATGCCTGCTTTCCTGCCCGAAGCACCACTAATATCCCAGGAGCTCGTCAACCCAATTATTTCCCATTTTGCATTACTTGCTGAAAATAGCGCTAATGTGCCAAAAAGGCTTTGCTCCTTGGTGATGAAAAAACAAAACAAAACAGAGCAAAACAAACAACAACAAAAAACCCTCCTACTCCACCCACCTCAATACTGTTGTCACTGGGTGAGGAGAAACACCCCCAGACCACTGGGCTATATCTAGTAATCAAACCAAATTAGCAGCCTGACTGCACTGTGGACTCGAGCCACAGACCTGTGCTTATTGAGTATTTATTTTTGGGGTGGAAGGGAATTCCATCTGTAGAATGAAATTCACAAGCTAGAGGGAGCTGAATTATACTACGCCTATATACACAAGCAGTTTTGTTTGTTTGTTTGGGGAACTGCATGTCAAAATCACTCAAATAACTGGTGAATTCAACTTTTTTTTTTCTCAAACATTTAATAACCAGCTATTTCACCAACTCCAAATATTAATTTGCAAAACTAATTTGTGAATGTAGACACAACTCAGTATTAATAGAAGTATAAAGATACCTCATTGTCTGTGCTTTTTTAATTCAGCCTTATAAATAGTTTTTAACCTTAATATGTAATATTTCTGCTACTTGCTTCAGTCTGTTTCACTTTGAAAATGTGCTTTTTGCTTATCCCAGGAGTTTCTGTATTGCTTAAAGCAAAATACTCCAGCATACATTCACAGCTATGAACTGTAAACACTTTTCTACCTTATTCTGCCCAAGGCTCAGAGCCAGTTTAAATGTCTGTGGATAATTTCAGAAGCCTACAAGACTCCACAGAGTCATGAAAAATTATTATTTTTTAAAACTTGCCAATTTTACCAGCAATGTAAAATTTCTATTTAAAAAATCCGATCATTTTAGCTGTGGGGAGACACTGACTGAAAACATAGTGTTTTTTTTCTTTCAAGTAAGATCAGCTTCAAGGATGAGATGCAGCATATTAAATTAATCTCTATGAGGTTATTTCTTACCATTATTTTCTTAAATCCTGCCCTCACTTTAATCAAGAACAGGAATGTTAAGGGCTTGATGCAGGGAAGAAGCATAGATTAGCGGTTAGCAAAATAGCCGGAAAGCCAGGAAACATGAATTCTATTCTCGGCCAAATGGTCTCAGGTGAGCTCATGATTTACAGCCTCAGTTTCTCCATCTATAAACAGAAAGTGTTGCACTCACCGCAAAGGAAAGCTTCACGGTGGTAATGTTGTGGAGTGCTGGCTCTGTGCCAAAGCGCTTTTAAAGGATTATTTTCTTTAATCCTTCGAAGTAGATAATATCACTATCCTAACTTTACAAATAAGGTAACTGAGGTACAGAGACGTTGAGTAACTGACCCAAGGTCACACAGCTGGGAGCCAACTGCAAAGGCTGAGCTCTAACCCTTCGGCCACACTGTTCTCTACATCCCTGGCCCTGAGGAATGGGATAGACCGCACACCGAATCCAGAAAATTGTCAGAATAGGGGCCCAGATTGTCCCTCTCCTCTCGGGGCTCCGTGGCTCTTCTCCCTAATCCACACACTCTGGGGCACTCCCGCCACCTGCCTTGGGGGGAGGACCACCCAGGCTCGGGCCTCTCTGGCTGCGCTGCCCCTGGCAGCACCCACCCACTGCAGCTGTCACACAGCAGAGCTTCATCTGCCAACCGAACCCAAGCAAGACCTCTGGGCACGGTCAAGTGCAGCTGGTGGAAGGAGGCTCAGATTTCCAATGAACTGAACACAATGGAGCAGCTCTGTCACGCGACCATTACGAAAGCACATCTCGCTGCTCATTTTTCTAGCAGAAGTGCATGGGCTATTTAAAACTACCTCCCCCCAACCGCCCCCCACTCCCCAGCTCTTGCATGTCTTCCTAGGGGTAAAGTTCAGCCAGGGGACTATCTGCCAGATGTTATCTGGTGTCACTATTTTCTTTGCAAAATGAGGACCAAACACAACACAGAAACTGGCTTCCAGAGGAAAACTGTCACTGTTGCTGACAGCACGGATCCCAAATGGCACACTTGCAGAGTGTAAAGGGGCAACGCTGGGACTCCTCCATTCGAATCTGGTGTTCGCAGGAAAAGCCAACTTGAACTTGACTTACCGCAGAGGATAATGAAATGCCTCATTCACTAATAGGATTCATCTTCTGTTTCAGAGCGAACTTGCCAAAGCTAGAGCAAAGGTTTAAAAGGTCTCACCACACCGTACCTTTGGGGTGCTGTACGAAACATGGTTTTAAAATACACCGTATCGGTGGGTGTTCATCAGAAACTGTGGTCATTTAACATTTTATAATTGTGAACTCAGTAAGAGCTACTGATCTTCACATTTCACGACTCTGATTAAGCAGTGAATAGTAGAATGATGCCTTTTGTACTTAAGCCAAAAATAAATAAGCAACAAATAAGGAATGTTACAGTAAAAGAACCAAACTTTTGGAAATGCCCTAGGACTTTAATGTGTCTGGAATAAGAAAGCAAATGGTATACACCTAACTTTCCTGAAAGTCAAGAGTGTTTACATGCAATTGCTAGATCAATATTTGCACATTTAAAAGAACTAAACTGGCTTAAGAGAAGCCTGGTATACGCTAAAATCTAACTGGAAGGAACGGAAGAAAGGAATCATACATACGACTTTAAGATATTTGAAAAGCTTCTCCCTGTAAAGAGGCCTTTCAAAGATGGCAAACACTGAAGATTTGCCAATAAAGAAAGAAAATCTTTCCAAACAAGTCATTTAAACAATGTGGAACATATATCAAGGCTTCCTTATCTTATTCATGGTTTAGAGAAAACATTTTGTGATCTTTTTAAATTCAGACAGTCTCCTTACAAAACGTTGCTTTCTTTGGTTCAAAATCAAAACTAAATTTCAACAGTTTTGTAGTAAAGCATCACGTAACGCAAACTGTTGTTATTGAGGAAAAAAACAAACAAAAAAATAGGAGCTTAGGGAGTCAATATAGAATAGACTTCCTTAAAAGAGGAAATACTTTGGGAAAACTTGCCTTAGACATGCATCAAGTAATATCTGGAAGTTGTGAAAGACCCTGGGAAATAAACTCTTCTTCTTATAAATATTGAAAAAACAGCTACAAGATGCAAATGAACTACTGAACTCAGTTCTGGGTCTTTAAAATGTATTTCAATAGAATAGCCAATGTATCACCTCAGTGTGAAAAAAGATATAGAGAAATAGCATTCTGAAAAATGAATTAGGAACACATCAACTCCAGCAAAAATAATAAAGGTAGAGAAGATTAAGAGGCAAGCATATCTTTCGGAATTGTAAAATGGGTTTATAGGTCTTCTAATAACAACTTTTACTCAAGCCTTACATAAATAGGCTTAGATGATACAAATATTATGTGGGCTGTGTGGACACTCCCCGGTTCCTACTCATGTTTAGGGATTACTTGATAGAACAGAGACATTTCATTCCTATTGGGCCGAGGGATTACCGCAAAGAAACATCTAATATTCCATTTTTTAATTTCCTGCATTTTTTATTTACCTTTAATGATGCTGTATATATTCATCATCCTGAAATATTAAAACAGTATGAAAAAAGTAATAAATTGGTGGAAAATTTAGGGAATAGGAATGCAACAGCACGCAGATCATACACTATCAAGTGCTTGATACACATTTAAAATTACTGCCGACTACGGCAAAGCCAAATTCCTAGCAGATTTCTGAAGCACAAAGTCACAATAAGAAGATCAGCAGAACAGACTGAAATAATAGAATATTCATCCCTCTAATCCGTATGCAATTCTTTAGGGCTTTTTTTTTTTTTTTAACGATGCATATGAGGTCTGACTGTATTCAGGATTTAAATAAGTTGTCTCTCTCCTTCCTGCTCCTCTCTATTTTTATATAAAAAAAAGTATATATAGTTATCATTTCTGCACTGCTGCACCAACGAAGACAAGGTTAGGACATTTCCTCACACCTCAAATGAAACAATACCGGTTTTAAACAACAAAGGTGTTAAAAGAAATACAACGTATTCATCCCACCAAAATCTCCTGAACCAGATTTTCGGAAAGAAGGAAAGTTGGTGTCATTCATAGGGGAAATGAAGTGATGTTCTTGTCACTTAATTACCAGTTAATGAATTGATATAATATTGCATTTAAATATCGACCAGAAAAGCAAAAACCTGGCGTTTCATCTCTGCTTTATTCACCTTCCCTTGCAGACAGATGAGATTGTCTGTCTGTTGGGCATTAAGAAACATTGTAGCAACAAAAAGAAAATTACAGAGGAAGAAGCCACCATCACCTAGTTTGGGATGAGCTCTTCTGGGAGAGAGCTTGGAAGTCTGGGAAAGGGCAAGGACACGCTGGACATCAGATGACCAGCAGTCAGTTCAACCGTCAGGCACCTGGCAGTTGCATCCTCATCTTCGAAGCCCATGTTTTAGTTGCCCCCTGTTAACAAAAGTTGTCTTCCAGCAGGTATAGTGTTTATTATTATTTTTTAAAACTGAGTCACAGATTTATTTGTTTGTTTATGTATTTATTTATGGCTGTGTTGGGTCTTCGTTGCTGCGTGCGGGCTTTCTCTAGTTGCGGCGAGCGCGGGCTACTCTTCGTTGCAGTGCATGGGCTTCTCACTGCGGTGGCTTGCTTCTCTTGTTGCACAGCGTGGGCTCTAGGCACACGGGCTTCTGTAGTTGTGGCTCACGGGCTCTAGAGCGCAGGTTCAGCAGTTGTGACGCACTGGCTTAGTTGCTCCGCGACATGTGGGATCTTCCCAAACCAGGGATCGAACCCGTGTCCCCTGCGTTGGCAGGCGGATTCTCAACGACTGCGCCACCAGGGAAGTGCCAGGTATGGTGCTTTTAAATTACTTTCTTTTTCTTTCTTTGTATATTCCGATTTTTTTTCTTTAAGAACCACTTACTGCCTTGTAACAAGGAGGAAAACCAACGTAACAGAAACTACTTAAAATGCTACCTATTTTTTAAAGTCATACATCTCTTCTTCTTCAAGAGGCTTTCTTCCATTCCCCCAACAGATTTGGTCCCTCTTCTGTATTAATGCTGCTAGCAAATGCCTTACGGCCCAAATCACATTCTGCCTTGTGGTACGGCCCTTCGCCTTCTAAGCATGGCTTTTGTAGGATTAAGTCCCTTCAGGGCAAAGGCTGCGTCTTCTTTCCCACTGTTTCCTCTCTTGCAGTACTGATCACAGCTCCTTGTACCTAGTGGGGATTTAGTAATTTGCTGTTGCTATTGAATGAACTAAAACTAGTTTTATGCAGTGTTTTTTATTTCTGAGATACTCACTGTCTTTCAGCTCACCACTACAATGAGACAATTCTACCAGTTGTGAATGAGGTTAGTTACCGTGAATGACACTAGACGTAGAGATAGAACACCTTTCAGAAAATGAACTGGAGAGGATGTGCAGGTTCTACCACCTCAAACAATGAGCCTAACAGAAAAGAGAGTGTGCAGCTCTGCAGAACGATGAAAATATTTACAGGACGTGGAGCAGATACAAACAATACGATGTTGGAAATGAACATTCCCATTCACACCAAGCAATAGAAAAACGTATAGGAAATGAAGGGGGTATATGGCAGAGAGAAAGAAAGAGTTCTTCACCCTACTTAGGAGAGAAAAATGGGAATTTCTTCGGGGAAGATATGCCACCATACCCAAACTTAATAAATATAAAAGCAAAGCCTGCTAAAATTTTCCGTGGACAGGGCAGTCTTCGGGAAGTTCCCACAGCCCAGACTACAGCTCTTAAGCTCCTTTGCCAACACCTCTTTGCATTTGCCTGGCTGTAATGCACCTCCATTTCTCTCTAACCCTCACAACGCATTCCAGATCAAGGAAAGCTGAGAATCTATCCAATTTTAATCCAATTCCTTCTTGAAAAGTTTAAGCTTATTCCTTCATTCCTCTTTAATGACATTAAGACACTCAAGGAGGGAAAAATATTCAAAACATGGAGCGATGAATGGCAAGAGGAAAAGAGGGGAAAACAACTTCTTAAAGCTGATTTAAATTGCAGGAAAAACCAAACCTAATGTCTTTGTGCACACTTTTGTCTTATGTCAGAACTGCCTTCAATTATAATTATGACAGGATGATCCTATCTATGACATGATATCATCTTTTTTTCAGCTCAAGTTCTCATGCCACTAAGCCTTTCAACTCTAGGCAATCATTCAAGAATTCAGAAGTGTTCTCAAGTTCTTGTGTGAACCAAGATGTGTCAACGCATAGCAGGTGGTTCAGCGGCTCTGAGATTCTTCGCTGAGTCCATCCAGCGTTTGGCTTAAGCCCCTTACAAGCAATACGTATCCTGCTTTGCAATTAGCCACCCAGGCTTGCTAGGGTTAATAAATTCCCTGATATTTATAACTGGCGACAACAGGTCAAGGTGTCACGTACGATGGGACAGAGAGAGTGGTAAGACGGCTAGTTTTAAATTCTGTACCAAGTGCCAACTCCATTCACAAAAGCTTGTCTTCCCAGAGAAGCTGTCCTCCCCTTGTCTACCCATTCTCTCTTTGTGGTTTCATGAACTTTGCTTTCCCTACCTTTGTGGGCTGCTAATATTTGATCAGAGTTTTTTGGGAACGTATTTCTAAAACATGAATAAACTACATCATGAAGTTTTTAGAGAGCCTGACTCCGTTTTATAGATTCCGTTTTATGTGTGTCAATTCATATAGAAGTCCGCGCTAACAAGGGCATACCAGGGTTAGGTCATCGGTCATAGACGCTTGGAAAGTAGAGCCACTGGTAACTACTGCTGTCATCCCTCTTACCTTGTCTGCTCCTTCCTCCTGGGACAGATGTGTGCTTACTTTCACGAGTAAATTCAGATTTTCCTCCTTCCAGCCCATACTGACTTTTTTGGAAGTTGCTATTTAGTAGGAGTTTCAATTTCTGGAAGATACTAAATGTGTTACCCATTCAGCTGAACCATTTGAAATTGTTCGGGTTTTGCAGGGCCAAGTAAGGAAAATTCCGTATCATTCAACCTTATACATTGCCTCATCTGAGTCCCACAATGATATTTTGTGGCAGATAATATTATTTCCATTTTACTATTATTGTGTAGTGTCACACGACTACTCAGGGACGAAAGCTGGGCTTGAAAACTGGGTCTATATGGATTCAAAGCTCAGGCTGCTGACCTCCTGGTGGAGTTACTGTCTCTACCACCTGGCTGACCAAGACGGGAGTTAGGACTCTGGCACAAATACGTCCACCTTTTAGAAACCTTGGCATGATAAATTATACGATCTTAGAACGGGACCATCTTACTCTTTCTATCAAGATGGAGATACATTTTTTAGAGTCATTTGACCATGACATTAACTGATAGTGAATTTCAACCCAGACTTAGATATGTCCTACGCTCAAGTAGCTTTCAAAGTCACTGACCTACAGACTGGTGGTTGCCAGAGGTGGTAGGTGGGCAAAACGGGTGAAAGAGATCAAACAGTACAAAATTCCAGTTATACAGTAAATAAGTCACGGGGATGTAGTGTACAGCACAGTGACCAGAGTTAACAATACTGTCTTGCAGCTGTGAAAGTTGCGAAGTGAGTAAACCTTAGAAGTTATCTCAAGGAAAACATTTGTAACTGTGTGTGGTGGTGATGGATGTTAACTAGAAAATAAGTCACTGTTCGAAAACAGAGTTTCCTTAAGAAATAATGATCTTCTCTGAAAGTCCGAACAGATGAAAAATTATATAAAATAACACTTGGAGGAAACCAATTTTTTCACAAACCCAACTAAAATCATCTCCAGCATAAAAGGGATGACCAAGAACAAAGGAAAATGTACTTCCTGGAGACAGATAATGGTATCAAGGTAGTAATTACACTTTGCCAAGTGCTCGCAAATTAATAAATTTCTAAAACATCATGTTCTGAAAGTAACAGCAAGATTTACCTGAATATTCTCATATGCTGAGATGTAAAGGGAGGACAGGTGGAGTGAATTTGAATTTAAGCTCAGTTCTAATGACAAGGTGCCCAAGTCACCCGGATCCCAGGAAATGTGAAAGGAAAACACAAACGCAAGCTTAGAGACAGACAGGCAGTGTGCAATCAGTAAGGGTACGCACACTGGCTAAGGGTACAATTCTAATACAATACATTTATCTGGACTTGTAAACAAATAGTACCCTGAAATGTAGTATCAGAATCAAAAGTACAGTGTGGACTTATGTGTGCTGGCACGCCTACTGACCTTGAGTTTTTTTGCGGTACGTGGGACTCTCACTGTTGTGGCCTCTCCCGTTGTAGAGCACAGGCTCCGGACGCGCAGGCTCAGCGGCCATGGCTCACGGGCCCAGCCGCTCCGTGGCACGTGGGATCTTCCCGGACCGGGGCACGAACACGTGTCCCCTGCACCGGCAGGTGGACTCTCAACCACTGCGCCACCAGGGAAGCCCCTGACCTTGAGTTTTAAGTACTAGCTGTATGATCTGGGCTCACCAGCCACATCGAGTACAGTTTACCCCCTGGCTCAGAAGTCAAGAGATGTGATAAGCAGAGGTTAGTGATAATAATGCTATTATACTATTAGAACATTATTGGATATCATGTAATTATTGGAAATTATTTTATAAACATTTCCTGATTTAATTTCATCCTTATACTAATAAGCCTTTGGTTTTGATATTACTGATCCCATTTTACGGAGAAGGAAACTGAACGGAAGAGGCCTAATGTTGCTGAAGCCAAGGGCCTTGTTCTTAATTTTAGGCCATACTCACATAAATTCAAATTTCAGATTGGATCCCAGTCTTTAGTAGAATGACACTGTCATTGCTTCTGATTCTCAGACAGGAACTTGAAACTGTTCCTCCAAAATTTTCCATACTTTGGTTCCAGAAGGGCTTGGAAAGTTCTGCTATCATCAACGGACCAAGTAGATACTTTAGAGTCTGCAATCACGCAGAACTTTCATGAGACTTCCTCTCTCGTTCCCAGCTATACCAGAAGGAGGGTGATCCTGACAGATCTCTCACAGACACTGACATTGCAGTACTGACTGCTTCAAAACGGAAAGAAAAATAGATCTCAGGTTTATAGATTATGACCATAGACAAAGTCTGGAAGCATGATTTATCTTAAATGATAACAGTGTATAGCTCTGTATATTAATGGAATGGTGGTGATTTTCATTTTCTCCTTTAGATTTGTCTGTATTTTTAAAATATTTTACAACAGATATGCTTGACTTTGTTACTGAAAAAATACGTTGAGAATAACATGGTGATATACGGGTCTGATGATTTTATTTAAAACAATGTCTCTAGAATACTCTCTCTTAGAGTACAGTCATCTTATTTTGTCCTGGATTTTAAAACTTATTAAAATGTTATCAGGGGACTTCCCTGGTGGCGCAGTGGTTGACCCCATGCTCCCAATATAGGGGGCCCAGTTTCGATCCCTGGTCAGGGAACTAGATCCCACGTGCAGGCCGCAACTAAAAAGTTCGCATGCCACAACTAAGGAGCGGGAGAGCCGCAAGTAAGGAGTCTGCGAGCTGCAACTAGGGAGCCCGCCTGCCACAACTAAAACCTAGTGCAACCAGATAAATAAATGAGTAATTTTTAAAAATGTGATCAGTAGTTATACTGTACAGATCTCCCTTGATTTTACAATGAGTCTACATCCCAATATATAAGTTGAAAATATCGTTAAGTCAAAAATGCATTTAATACACCTAACCTACTAAACATCATGGCTTAGCCTACCTTAAACGTGCTTACATTAGCCTACAGTTGGGCAAAACCATTTAACACAAAGCCTATTTCATAATAAAATGTTGAATATCTCATGGAATTTCTTGTAAACTGTACTGAAGGTGAAAAACAGAAGGGTTGTCTGGGTCCAGTATGGTTATCACATGTTCACCCATGTGATCATATGGCTGACTGGCAGTTGCGATGCCCAGCGTCATCAGAGAGCACTGCCCGCACATCGCTACCCCAGGAAAGGATCAAAATTCAAAATCTGAAGCACAGCTTCTACTGAATGCGTAATGCTTTTACCTTATGATGAAGTCGAGAAACTATAAGTCAAACCATCTTAAGTCAGGGACTGTCTGCATTTATTCGATGCCTTCTGGTTTCCCCTCTAGCATCTGACAGTAACTGGGAGAAGCTCTGATAAAACCCTAGCTCTGTCCCTCTCTACCTACATGAGCTGGAGTAATTTAACCTCTCCATTTCCTCACTTATAAAACAGGAATAATAACACCTATCTCGTTGCGTCGAGATGATGTTTCTTAAAATTCTCTAGGCTTCCACATTTTTTCTTCCCTCTTGATAAATATAGAACTTATTTCACATAAGTCATTTGACATTTAGACTTTCTTAAATTGACTTTATATGTATAATCCTATTTCGCCAATTGGCCAAATGAATAAATGAATGAAAGTGTATCCAACTGTGTACACAGGGTTGGATGTGTGGAGTGTATGAAAGGACACCCATCATCAAGTAGGATCTAATAGCTCCATATAAATAACTACAGTACAAGTTCAATGCTAAGGGAAATTGGCAAAGTGTATGGTTAATTCCAAAGAGAACCAGAAGCCAGAAAGACTTCAGGTATAAGGCGGTATTTGAGTAGGGCCTTGAAAGATGAGCAGACTCTCATAGGCTGGAAATTGGGGACACGATGAAGAAAAATTAAGAACTTTCTAATTCTCTTTACATCTCTTGCTCTTAGTATTGTGCTTACACAGATCATTTTCCGTTTGGTGGTTCACTGTTCTCTGCTTAAAACATAATCCTTTCCTGGGTGAAATTAGCAATGACCAAATATCTCACATGCCCGAGAAAGAACCAGAGCTTAAATTTGGGGGCTGTTTCCCAGAGGGAGGAGAGCTGGTCTGGAAACTGAGATCTTCAGAGCCCTCTTAGCTATGAAGAAAATGGATTCCTGTGACACATGACAGCAGTGCACTTACAAAACCAACTTTTGATACATGTTCGGCAAATTTAAGGATTGAAAGCCATTGTGTTTTTGTTTGCTTTCGTTGTGTTTTCACAGAAGGAAGGTATGCAGAGGCAAACAGAGACCACATTATCTAACCTATATTTCCACATCTGCCAGGCGGGGATGCTAAATAGTAACTACATCAGAGGGTTATCATCCGAAGTGCATAGCAATAGTAAAAGCTTCATAAATGTTTAAAACAAATGCAAATAAAAATTACATTATTAGAACACACACCCTCTTAACAAAATTATCTAATTATTCTTGGGGGCGCACACACGTGCACGCATGCGCACACACACGTCAAGCTCTTTTCCTTAATATTTTAGAGCTTGCTTGTTGTCTCTACATGTGTTAGAATTTGTATTTTCTGTAAGTAGAGAACCTAGCCACAAGGCATTAACTCCAAAAAGACAACTGGTCATAAAAAAGTTACTTAAAATTTTTTTCATGTCTAATTAACAGATGAAACCAAAGACTATATTTCAGAGACCAGGAACTTCATGACTGTGTTTTCAGTGATGCTGGACCCCATATGTGAAGAACGATGTCCTTTCACCAGTGACAAATCTTTTAGCCCATCATCTTAGTCTACATTGTTTTTATAACAGTTGATCGTGGTACATAGCTCAGTTAATATTTGCCAATTCACTAGTATCTCAAAGCTCTATGCTTAGGGATACAAATGCAGTGTTAACGGTCATCTTGGGGAATATGACCAGAGAAGGGGCTCAGATCCTGTGAAAGACAGGAAAAACAATGGAATATAGGGACACAGGTATATGCTTAAATGACACTTGTTTCACTCTTTTATTTTAGAAGAAGATGAAGCTATCTCAGTAAATGTGCTTTGCATTGACAGAATGGCTGTGGAATTCAATGTACAATCAACAGCTTCTTGGTATTATTAACCTGCAAAGTTTATTCTTTCTCCAATAGTATAACCATTTCTCAAAGAGCCCCAGAGCTCCTGCCACGCTGAACGGTGTCTCTGAACATATATGCAAACATGAGAAGATATCGCTGAGGATGGAGGGGTTAGGCTGCTGTTCATTACCCTCAATCATCATCACCATCATCATCATCACCATCATCATCATAACAGGACCATTCACTGGCCACTAACCAGACACTGTGCTAAATTCTTTCAGAGATGTTTTAATTCCTTAGAGCTACACTATTCCCATTTTACTGGCGAGGAGACATAACAAGGTCAAGTAACAAGTTTAAGAAGCTCGGAACTAATAAGCAAGGAAGTCAGGATTCCTCCAAAAAGCCTGGTTCTTAACCATTCTACTTCACAGCCTTCTCACCTTTGAGAGGATTTACGGGATGAAGCAGTGGCTAAAATAGCGGCCAGCTCCATAACGGCACACCCTGTAGGGTCAGCAAAGGCCGCAAAAAGGCCATGTTCTGAAATGAAAGCCTCCGTGTGCCCACAGCAAACACACCGGCACACACGCACTCGGGAATTTTATTCGCATTCTCTCCTCGCTGAAACTCTGACCGCCGCACGACAAGGTATTCATCGCCAGGTGCCATTAGGGCCCGTCTCACTTCAAGTGTCACCAATTCCGGGCACATTAATAACATAGTTAATATGAAGGGTTTAGAGCCTCCCCATCGGTGACAAATATGACTCAGCCAAATTTCCTGACCACCGAGGCCACGGAGGGACAATCTGGTAGATTTCATCAACAGTTCTAATTATGTTCCTGTCAAGTGGAGAACGAAGTAATCCATACTGGGGGGTGCTCGCAAACAGTGGCACAGAAGAGCAATTTATGCCCCAGACACGGGGTCCTTTCTGTAGCTACTGTACACAATGCTTGACTAACAAGTGGGTTCAAAAAGGAATTGATTAGGGAAAACACAGCCCTCTCGCGTGGAGAGGCTTGTCAGGCGGAAGCTTATGAGGAGTCAGGAGGGAATGAGTTCCAGGAAGTCTTGTTTATCCAAGCAACCCGAGTTCAGGGCTCTCGGCAGCCTTAGAACTGCAGGTTGTAAGACCCAGGATCCTGGCTCCAAGCCTCTCTGGGACTTTTTTCAAACTGCTTTGATTTGAGTCGCATCTCTGGAGAGGATTTTCGGGCAGACTTTTTCAAGTGAGACAGGAGGGAAGCTGAAGACGGTGAACCAATGAGCAGTCGACTTACGGAATAGAGTTTTTAAAAATAATAGTTCAGAGAGCATCATCATCAGAGATACAGGGATATCGTTAGAAGGAAAAGAAAAGGACCTCTTACGAAGCTATAAAAAATGTGATAATGGAATGTGCAAAGGAATTGTTAGGAACAGTAAACTGAAACGTCGCAATACCCCCGTGCACGCTCTCCCGCTTCCCACAACGAAACTATGAGACCCACAATTAGAAAAGAGTGGGGGAGGGGCTTCCCTGGTGGCGCAGTGGTTGAGAGTCCGCCTGCCGATGTAGGGGACACGGGTTCGTGCCCCGGTCCAGGAAGATGCCACATTACGCGGAGCGGCTGGGCCCGTGAGCCATGGCCGCTGAGCCTGAGTAAAGGGGTGGGAGGGGAGGCTGGGGGAGGGGACGCATCACGCAATTTTGAGTGATTTTCCACTGCCCTCCATATTGGAATGCAGCACCTGTTCCCTCCATGTGGGTAATTTTATACCTGGCATTCTTATTAACTATTTTGGGGGGGGGGAGGGGAGGAGGAGTGATGTGTCTGCTGCCTTGGTTTTTTTTCCAAGAGTTAAGGCTGGTAACGTTAGTAGCTGCTTGGTTATTATTACCGATCAGTTGATAATTACAATAAAATGAAGCTTCTTAAACTTCAACACCGTATTGCAAATTATGCAAAAGACACAACCAATTGCATTATTAGCAAAAGTTACATTTACAAATAGCTCCACATAAAGAACTAAAATTCATTAAAATTCTAAAACTAAAATCTAATCTAAACTCGCTTTTCCCAAATGCAGCCTGAGGAGACAGAACTGTGGGGAAAACGGGTTTTTCTGCCTCATTCAACAAGGAGAGAGAGAAAAAGACTTAAATTTTATTACTAAACAATAACAGAAACAGTAAAGACATTTGAAATTACCTAAGGTAAACTATTAGGTAACAAATTTAGATCATTCTCACCCAGTACACATGTAATACACATTTGGATATAGTTAATTCTGCGTCATGCACAGACAATTTTCCAGGCAATGAATTTAGGAAAATCAGGACTCATTATTATTGCTAAGACCTTCCTGGGTTTTTAAATGTAGGACCTGGTCAGAGATGGGGTAGAAATAAGCCCAATATGATGAGAAAGATATTTGCTATTCACTGGGTACTTATCTGAGAAATACATATACACATTTTTTAAAGTTAGAAGACTACGATCCATTGTTCTTTCTTCCCAGGTTGCTTCTACCCTTCGCCTCGGGGGTCAGCTGAGAGCTGCCAGTGTCTGCAAATGATTCTTTGTACTTAATTTTGCTACATGGAGACCAAGGTATACACAGGGCACTTGGGGCTCTCTCACACTGCATAAGTGGCAATAAACGAACGCAAAACAAGACGGTGCATTCGTCTCTATAAGCAAGAACTGTGAACTCGCTCATTTGATATCCTTGTGCATTTAATATCACTTTGATTTTCCCCCCTTATTTGTAAAGCTACCGTCATCTCTACTCAAGAACAGGGAGGGGCTCCTTTAGCAAAAAAGTAAAACACCGTACAGAAAAAGAACAATTATGGGGAATTCCTTCTTGCTCAACACTGAAACTCCTAAGCTGAATGGAAAGTTCCTTTTGACTATTAGTTTTGGCTAGGGTCCTACCGTAGGTGGAAAACACAAGCATCATTCTCCTAATCCAGGAGAGAGAGACAAGTTTCCTACTGAAATGTCATCCTGCTTCAGGGTCAAGTATAGAACCCTTTGCATAAACAGCTGGGGCCTCAGGAGCAACGGACAACTCCGGGAATGAAAGCCCACAAGCTGATTTGGTAAAATGGTCATATTAACTAATAGAGTAAATTATCCCATCTGATGGTGTCCCCCAACATACCAAAGTCTGGGGAAGACAAGTCTATTTCAGTTCATTATACTTTTTTTCTAGTTCCTTCACCGCTATGTTCACTTTCTAATTTAATTTCACTTTTTCCCTGTAGGTCATCCACCATGATTCAAGAGAGGAGGGGCAGTACTGAATGACTGAAAGGCCATCACTGCACTAACACAGAGACAATAGTGTCCACATATTCCTGATTCTTCACCACTTTGCTCTGAAGCCGCACAACTGATTGGCCCAGAATTCTTCACTAACCTCAAGCAATGCCATGCACAGAGTGAGTGCTCCAAAAATTGACCTTTTGCAGGGAAAGGGGCAGCAATTGAAGGGGCAGTGGTGAGGCAGCACCAGATCACAAGGGGTCAAGGAGCAGGCTGTGACGACGCTATGTACATCCGGTCCTGGAAACATTTTATGAGAAAGTTGATGGTGAAGGAAATGAGAAGAGCCAGGCAGCTATCCGAGCAGTTATCAAGGTGTTGGGAAAGTTGTCTGTTTGCTTTCTTTTCCCTACAGTAGGAAAGGCGTCGTTGGAGGTGGAAGAATCCAGCATGTTGGAGAGACTAACTAATGGAGTTGAATCCTAGAAAACATAGGAAGTACCAGGATCAGCTTAGGCAGAAAGACGCTTCTCACCAGAGATGGGAGAGGAGAAAAGATGCCTGAAGCTCTGATTAACTTGACAATGGAAAAGAGTGGCAAGATGAAGCGAGGGACAACTTCTAGTCTTTTAAATGTAAAATAGAAAGCTAGTGGGAGGCAGTGGCATAGCACAGGGAGATCAGCTCGGTGCTTTGTGACCAACCACCTAGAGGGGTGGGACAGGGAGGGTGGGAGGGAGGGAGATGCAAGAGGGAGGAGATATGGGAACATATGTATATGTATAACTGATTCACTTTGTTATAAAGCAGAAACTAACACACCATTGTAAAGCAATTATACTCCAATAAAGATGTAAAAGAAAAAAAAAAAAGTAGTTCGGAGCTACCAGTAACAGGAGTCACGTAAAAGGTCAAAGCTCAAAAAATATATGGCGGTGATACTTACAACATTTAGTGACAGAAGTAGCTAAAGAAATTCTTTGATGTCTTGCAAACAAAATAACTTGATTTATTGAAGTTTCTACTT
Source organism: Leucopleurus acutus (assembly GCF_964270905.1). Taxonomy (NCBI): domain Eukaryota; kingdom Metazoa; phylum Chordata; class Mammalia; order Artiodactyla; family Delphinidae; genus Leucopleurus; species Leucopleurus acutus. Next base: position 15,767,337 of record NC_139143.1, read on the forward strand.
TTTATCCCATTGTTCTAGAATCATGTGGATTTAGCTCAATAGAGTCACATTGTTTCAAACAGCAGAGTTTAAAAAAAAAAGTGCATGCTCAATTATGTATTTGCCTCCCAAACAAGTGTAATATTCTGGGAGTTCTATGTCCTGCTTATACAGAGTGAAGGAAGCAGCCGATGTTGCTATTTAACAAAAATCTGGACTGGAAGATTAGAAAAAAATTTTTGTCACCAGACTGATTTTCAAACCTAACAAAAATAATGAAGGTATCTGGTAAGTTTGTGATAACATGAAACCCCAACTCAGACGTAGTAACAGCAAATCATTTTAGAAACAAAAAACTTCCTTGTCCTCTAGTTTACTTTATTGTGACTATGCCTGTGAGCTTTGCATGGCAAGAATCAGTTCTGTTAGTCTCTCCAATAAGTGAACTTGAGGACAGGGAGAATACAATGGAATAAGAAAATTAGGTTCCTCTCTCTCCAGTGAGTTAAAACCCATCAGCAGTAAGTCACTGAATTTAACTGCACATCCCTTATTATTTTATTTTCCTTTTTTACTGTTTTTATTTCTACAATCACAGGCCAAGAAGCCCATAATCTCCCATCAGGAGCCTGGCACCGGCACAACGGGACAACCAGCCAGGCGGCAGGAAGGCAGGTGATTTTCCTCCTTGGTCCTTTCTGTTGTATAAAAGGGGCTTGGCATGGAGTGGTTTAACAATGGCCACCAACCATTTCTTATTTTTTTCTGAGCAATCATCAATATCAAAAAAGCCTCAAGGGGTACGGTGGTTCCGTAACACATCGTGGCAGCAGAGTTAGCCCAGCAGGCAAACGTTTTGGCTAATTTGAAATCCTCGTGCAGCCGAATCAAACATGACAAGACGATGGCAAAAAAAGAGAGGCTATTACCTCCAATGAGAGCCGGTAGATGGCTGAAGTTGGTTTGAGTGGCAGAGATAAAAGAGGGGGAGAGAAGAGAAATAGCTAAGAATGATAATCCCAGATAACACAGGCTGCTAGATACGCAGGTACACACATATGCGCGCGCGCGCACACACACACACACGCACACACACACACACTCTCAGAGAGGAAAAGGCAAATGCTTCCAAGCTTTAGTGCTGGGCAGATCAAGCATGAGACCACCTCATAATAAGAAGAAGTACCAAATAAACTACTCTATGAAAAAGCATTGGTCCAGCCCTCAAGTAAAGATACATTTAACTTTGAAGGGACTTCCCTGGTGGCGCAGTGGTTGAGAATCCGCCTGCCAATACAGGGGACACGGGTTTGAGCCTCGGTTCGGGAAGATCCCACATACCGTGGAACAACTAAGTCCGTGCGCCACAACTACTGAGCCTGCGCTCTAGAGCCCGCGAGCCACAACTACTGAGCCCACATGCCGCAACTACTGAAGCCCACACACCTGGAGCCCATGCTCCAGAACAAGAAAAGGCACCGCAATGAGAAGCCCGCACACCGCAACGAAGAGTAGCCCCCGGTCACCACAACTAGAGAAAGCCCACGTGCAGCAACAAATACCCAACAAAGCCAAAAATAAATTAATTAAAAAAAAATTTTTTTTTAAAGATACATTTTACTTTGAAAACAGTAACCCTTTCCATAGACATCTCTGATTTTTAGAATACTAAAACTGTCATTCCCTGCTTGAATGAATGTGCTGATGTCTAATCATCATTACTGGGGGAATCAGTGATTGAAGACTGGCAAATCCCGGGGTAAGCCGATGATGGGTTTGTGCCTTGGACCCAAAGGTTCCCTCTAGTCGTCAGGTGGTCTAGAGAATTTGATATTGTGGGCTGAGGAAGATGAGGAATCATCCTGGAAGGCAACAGGAAGCTAAAAAGCAGGCTGATGGGGTCCTCCGCCATGAACTTTGACCACAGCATACAGCACACTGGGCACCAACGAGAGGAAAGATGACCTGTGGGATGGGCTGGGAACTGTCCTTTGTAAGATTCACAATTTTAAAAGTGCTGAGATGAATTCTGTCTAACAGTTATGGGTGCAGACTTCTTAGAAAGTAGGTTACAAGGTCAGCCGGCTTCCAGAAACTTTACATTGCAGGGATTTTTTTTTATATATATATAGGGAGAGTAGACTTAGGTGGCATATGGCTAAAAGCCCTACTACCACCGAGGCTTGGGAGACGAGCTTTCTTTAAGTCTGTTTCCCCAAAATTATCTCTTCACTTAACTGTACCTGAGAAGGCATGAAATGAAGAACAAAGCCACTTCTACAGCTAGCTTTTGCGTTTTTTCTATACCCACTGATGAAACACCTTTCTCCTTCCTTAGACCTGCCTCCTATCTGAGCCCCTGAAATCAGATATGGAAAAGAAAGAATGAGCTCATTTCCCATTTATTCATATCATAATTACTCATTGTCATCAGGTGAAAATTCGTTCTGATTCTGGTAATGGATGAAAGAAGCAGTGGTATGACATCAACAATTGGTTTGTTTTTCAATCTACAGAACTGCTGTCTTTAGTATATGAAGATCATACCACTAACTAACAATTAGCACATGTACACTGTCATTTTTCTCCCCAGCTTTGATAATGACTTTGAAACCCTGACACTTCTTTTTTCTGATAACGCTGCAACTAGAGGCACACGTTGTTAAGACGTTGAATGCATTTTAGAAGCATACTGTGACATTACTAAAAAAGAATGACTGGCCTAGACAGGGATAGAATACATGACTTTGGCCTCAATTCACTGTGCTCTAACCACCTACGTTTACCGTAAACAGCATTTCCTTAAGGTTGAAATAATTGGTAAACAGTTATAGTTATCACCAACAGATCCAGAATTGAATGGGTAGCCTCTTTGTTAAAGGGTACTGTGGATCTTTAAATTAAACAGGATTTTTTTTCTAATTTCTGGAGAAGGGGCAATAGGAGGAGACGTAGGGAGGGGAGAGAGAGAGAGACGGAGATGGACATGGGGATATGGGGATGGGGATGGAGATGATGGAGATGGAGACAGAGACAGGGATAGAGATAAAGGGAGAGGGAGAGGAAGTGGAAAAAACAGACACTCAGGGTAGACTCCCATCAATGGCCTCCCAGCAGTCCTTTCCCCCTCTTAGGAGTCTAAGAGCACAGAAACAGTCCTGCCTTCAGGGTAAACATCTCAGTCTTTAACGCAGGGGCTACCAGTCTGGTCGACCCTGGTCTGCACACTGTCCTTGTCCTGGGGGATTCTAGAGGAATACAGTCAGGAAGGAAAGTGTGGAGGTCCATAACACTGGGCAAAAACAGCTGCTGGCTTCGTTTAGGATGGAACTTTAACACGAAGGAACAAGGTCTGAGAGCATTTTGCTGCTCACTTTGGAGAGCAGCTAAAAAGAATGCCTCCTCAGGGCTTCCCTGGTGGCGCAGTGGTTGAGAGTCCGCCTGCTGATGCAGGGGACGCGGGTTCGTGTCCCGGTCCGGGAAGATCCCACATGCCGCGGAGCGGCTGGGCCCGTGAGCCATGGCCGCTGAGCCTGCGCGTCCAGAGCCTGTGCTCCGCAACGGGAGAGGCCACAACAGTGAGAGGCCTGCGTACCGCAAAAAAAAAAAAAAAAAAAAAAAAAAAAGAATGCCTCCTCAGGCCAGTGGCAGGCCAGGTGGAAACCTAAAACAATTAGACAGGTAGCTTATGGCAGGTTCACTTTATCATGCTCACACCTCTTAACTCCCCCCACCCTGCAGGGGCATATGTGCTCATAGCTTGGAATAAAAAACAAAAAGGCAGAGGTCTGGTTCTAACATAAAACCTTTGGGAAATGCACAGCTAGTTTATCCAGGTTCAGCAAGTAGTGCAAATCTAACTTTTTTAAAAATTAATCTTTATATTTTCAAATGAAAAACAAGAAGAAAATATCTGGGCTTAGGATGGTACAGACAATTTTTTACAAAAGGAACGTATTTCTCATATTGAGGTCCAGTTTTCGTATCTAGTTTTCATTTTTCAAACTTAAATTAAGAAATCCTCTTAATATAAAATAGATTTTTGGCCATTAAAGAGAATAAAATTAATTTGCCTGGAAGCTCATTGCCAGATTGAACGAAATAAAGCCAGAAGATATTTTTCTCCACTATTCATACTGGCAAGAATGACTAAAACAGAACACCCCACAAGCAAAGATCATTCTTGATGTAGGACAGTCTCACTTAGGAAATCTATGCCATAACCCTATTCGTGGGGCCCAGTTCTATGTAAGGTCGTAACTTCCCTTCCCTCTTCTGTCTCAGAGTTGAATTTATATCCTCACAGTGCAGCTTAAGAGAAGCCTGGTTTATGGTTCAGTTAAGACATCGCTTACCAGGGAGGTCCGGTTCAGGTCCACGGAGTACCCATCCATCCTGTGCTTGCATGGGGCTCGCTGTCAAGGGATCCCGTTAGGAAAGGACCACGTGGAAGTGTGAAATGAAAGCTGTCGCAAAGGGACACCAGGGCAACTATGGCTGAGATTCTCTTTGTCTTCAGAGCATCAGAAGCCAGCAGAGTACTCTGTCACAAATTCCACTTCTCTCTCCAACCCTCAGTATCCTTAAAGCAAGAGGCAGATGGACTTCCTGCCTGGAGATGCAGCACCATCCCAACTGTCACCCAGGACTCCAATTAAGTGTCTGTGATGAGCTTACAAGATAACCCAGGCAGAGACTAAACTGTCCATTTTACCAGTTGTAAATGGTTTTCATAGGAAGACGTGCATCTTTATCTATCCATTGACAAGAAAGCACTACTACTAATCCAAGAAGCAAAGGGCTATGGATTTGACATTGTATTTATCCCATAAAACTTTGAAGACGTCAAAGCTGGCTGAAGACTGCTTTATTGCCTCACGTGCCAGATGTGAGCTAACATACACAAATGCAGGGGCGGTATTCTTCGTTGACCTGGTGGAATTTCATAAAAACCCACTAAACTGGAATCCAGACTTTATACCTGTGAAATATGCACTCATCAAAAAACCATGCTAGTGAACAGACACTAGTAGTGATTCATTCTTCTTTCTTTCCACCTTGAGAGGAATAAAATTACCTTGTCCTCATTTCATGATGATCAGGCACTCAAACAGACCACCTCATTGCTTCACAGCTTAAACAAGGATGAAAAGAAAGGAGACAGATGGGACAGGCTCATCCTGTTTTTAAATTTTTGTTTCCATGCCTCTTTTCAACCCTGTCCTAACAAAGGGACCTATTAAGAAATAAAGTTGTGCTTTGTTGTTTTTCCTGAGTTTTATGAATCTTTTTTTTTTTTTGCAACAATAACATGAAAAGCAGGAAGTTTCAAAATTGTGATTTTATTAACGAACGGAAGATCACCTTTTTCAACAGGGCTTTACAAAACATTCCATCAGCGGTGTGAGGCAGGTTGGAGAGACCAACTTTTCCAAGGTATTAAATTAAAAGATGTTGAATTAAGTTAAATGCCCCACACTGAATTGACATTTCCCCTTTTTTAATGCAAGCTAAGATTGATGAAAAATACCACTTATCTACATTAAGGGTCAAAATCTCTAGCAAAAGGAGCTTCTGGTTCAACACGTCAGAGCAGAGTCAGTCTTCCATAATCCAGGGACCAGGACGCAGATCACATTCTGATGATCCAATTAATGGTGGGATACTTTGCAATCATCTAGCAAGCAAGGCCCCTAACAGATTGTGGGGCTGTAACATCAATTTCTTAAGTGCATTTAAAGGATTACAAATGTTAGTCCTGGCTTGAGATTGAAACACCTATTGAGGTGCTCTGAACCACATTACTGTAATTGGGTACCTTAAATGAATGCCATTTCTTCTGATGGGTGAGTTGAATACATTGGAATTAAGAGTTCTTTCAGCGGTATGTCACTTTCCCATTCTTTCTTCCTTTTTTGTTTCCTTGCAACATAAATCCAAATTGAAATAACTCTTTTTTTTTTTTTTTTTTTTTTTCGCGGTACGTGGGCCTCTCAGTGTTGTGGCCTCTCCCGTCGCAGAGCACAGGCTCCAGACGCGCAGGCTCAGCGGCCATGGCTCACGGGCCCAGCCGCTCCGCGGCACGTGGGATCTTCCCGGACCGGGGCACGAACCCGCGTCCCCTGCATCGGCAGGCGGACTCTCAACCACTGCGCCACCAGGGAAGCCCGAAATAACTCTTTTTTAATCCAAGTAGATTTAATTACAGCCCTCAGGAATCCAAGTATTGTCCTAATTTTACCTCACACACTGTTTGGGTGCCTTCTCCTTTGGCTTGTTATCTTAATATGCAGTGCTTAGGAGATGAAAATACAATTATTTTCTTAATAAAACTAAGGGAATGAGCGGAGAGGAAAAAGGAGAGGAAGAGTCCTTCTGCTTCTCCTTCCTTCCAGCCAGATGAGCCTCTTTAAGAACACAGAGGATAGCACTTGAAATTGACCACAAGCCTGGGGAATTCAGAACCAGATCCTCCCTAAATCATTCATTCTTTCTCAGGCCGGTTTAAGTGAAAGTTCTGATACGGGGAGAACTGGATAACTGGGCACTGTCTGAATATTTTAAATTCTAAAATAAATATGGGTACCTTCTTTCCCATCTTTATCTCTACTAAGTCCCTCAACTTAGGGGAAATTGCATGGCATCACGCCATGGCTCCAAACCACCCCAAACTTGCTTATGATAAAGTGAATAAAATCCATACTTCTCACCTTAGTCTAAAAGGCTGACACACTCTACCCTGCTCAATTTGATGCCATATTCGACCTCTCTCCAACCTATGCACGGAGCTCTGGCCTCATGGGCCTTCTCCCCGTCATCCAAACACACCAAGCTCCTCTCCCCCTCCATTAAAGCCTGCTCGCTGCTTGGAAACTACTCTGAAACATTGCCCTAACTTTCTCCAGGTTTCTACTCACATACAAACTTACAGGTTTGTACTGTATTACTACTGTATTACTATGTATTGTATTACTCTGGCTTTGTCATAAAATAACACTCAGGCATTCCATCCCACTCAAGTCATATGCTCTCTCTCTCTTCATAGCACAGTGTGTGTGTGTGTGTGTGTGTGTGTGCGCGCGCGCACAAATAGTAATATATGCACCACGCATGTACGCATGTACACACACACAAACAAATGACAACTCCAAACAAGCAGGGACTTCGTTTCATTCACTACTATAGCCCAAGTGACCAGACAGTACCTGGCACAATTAAATATTTGTTTAGTTGAATGAAACTGAATTTTTGCATGGTTGATTCTGTCTGCTTCCTTATTCCCAGCTCAGATCAAATGTTTTCACCACAGAAGACCCCCCAGATGACTCTTAAATAAAGTAGGACTTTCCCAGCCCATCCTCAGAGCCACTAGCTTATTATCTTGTTTTAGCATCTTCCTATCACTTATCAATATCTGAAATAGTATATGCATACATACATGTATGTATGTACATGTTTACTGTCTATTTCCCTATCCTATTACTCAAGGATAATAGGGCAGAACAATGTTTTTCTGTCTTGTTCACCTTGGTGTCTTCAGTGCTAAGAATAGCATTTGGCACGTAGAAGCAGTACCACAAATATTTGCTAAATGTGAATGAATTTAATTCAACCAAAGATAGTCACATATGCAAGAGCCTTTATCAGAATAGGGTCACAGGTGATGCACATTTTCTGCACCTAATTTTACTAGCAATACAATAAAGAATCTAATATAAGGATAACATTCATACAGTGTAATTTATTCCATCCCCTATAGAAAGACCAAGTTGGTCACGGTAGTTATCATCAGCTTTGGTGGGGAGACAAAGAAAGACTGGAAAAAAGAACAAAAAGTTGGACTCAGCAAAGCTGATTCTGGGCAAAATTGGGAAATAGGTGATGCCTGTCAGAGCTTCTTCCGATCTTCTTTCTGTGCTGTTTCCCTGCTTCTAAACTGTACTGTTCCCCTTACTCTACCCCAAAGTACCCAGTGGGCTCCTCTCAGTATCTAACTCAAGTTTTCCCCTTCCCCTAAAACACTCCACTTCTGGAACTTTCTGACTCATCCTTGTGCTTCTCCTAAAATATCCAAGTTCAGGTATCACATTCTCCTAAGTCTCTACTCTTAGACTTAAGCTAATCTGATAAATTTCTGGATCTAAAAAGCGACAGCAGGCACTAGTAGTGAACATGACCCCATTCTCCTGGGAAAGTGATGTGCCTTCCACCTGGGGTGTCTCTGCTTCTCCCTCCCTCTGGGAGGAAATCGGGTTTCCACTGTTCCGAGAAGGAAACAATCTACAGCAGGATTCCCAGTGCCTCTTCTTTTCTTTTCTTTCCTTCCTTTCTCTTCCTTCCTTTCCCTCCCTCCCTCCGTCCCTCCTTCCCTCCCTTCCTTCCTTCCTTTCACCATAATAACTTAGACTTTTTTTATTCCTGACAGTAAAAGAAACTTTATTTTAAAAATACAGCAGAAAATTGAGATCGTATACAAAGAAAAAAATTTTAATTACCCATAACGTTACCATCCCTAAATAACTTATTGGTGGTTTGTTTGCATTTAGTCTATTCTCTTTGGACATCTTTACATAGTTAATATCTCATTTTAGGTACAGTTTACAAGCCTACTTTTACCCACTTACTGTACCACGAAAATATTTCCACGTCTTCAGATTCTAAGAAACATTTGGGCACAACAGAATATTTAGAACAGAGTATCTCGTTAGAGGGATGTATTGCCATTTAGTTAACAATGCTCTATAATAAAATATACTTCTACTTATAAACAAGGAAACAATAAACATACGTCTTTGTCTTGAGGGGTTAGCAAACTTTTCCTGTAAAGGGACAGATAGTCAATATTTTAGGTTTTTCAAGATATATGGTCACTATTCAATTCCACCCCAGTTATAGGCAATATGCAGATAAATGGCTGTGACTCTATTCCAATAAAAGTTTATTTACAAAAATAGGCATTGGACAGGATTTGGTCCCAGGATGGTGGTTTCCCATCCCAACCCGTGATCTAGAGCTCTGATGCTTTCTCAGGAGTTCTCAGGAATAACTGAGTCAAAAAAGGGTGTGAACATCTATCACAGATTTTTTACACCCACTGGTGATCTCCAATATGGTTTCTTGCTTGATTTTTCACAATAGCAAAATTGTTTATTTAGTAATTTAAGGGAGTCCTCACCCAATTAACAATCCTCAAAAAGAAGAGAAACTGAGTCTCAGATAAGGCTGAGCTTGGGTCTTCAGTTTCATTTGACAATCCCTTTATGCAACTGTCTTCAAAGATAGACCTTTTATGGGAATGTAAGTTGGTAGGGAATGTAAGCCACTACGCAAAACAGTATGGAGGTTCCTCAGAAAACTAAAAATAGAGTCACCATATAATCCAGCAATACCACTCCTGGGCATATATCCAGACAAAGCTCTAATTCAGAAAGATACATGCATCCCTATGTTCATAGCAGCACTATCTACAATAGCTAAGACATAGAAACAACCTGTATGTCTATTGACAGAGGAATGGATGAAGAAGATATGGTATATATATACAATGCAATACTATTCACCATAAATAAGAATGAAATAGTGCCATTTGCAGCTACATGGATGGACCTGGAGATTATGATACTAAACAAAGTAAGTCAGAAAGAGAAAGACAAATACCATATAATATCACTTATATGTGGGATCTAAATTATGACACAAATGAACTTATCTATGAAACAGAAACAGACTCACAGACATAGAGAACAGACTTGTGGTTGCAAAGGGGGGAGGTGGGGTGGGGGAGGGGTGGATTGGGAGTTTGGGGCTAGTAGATGCAAACTATTATATATGGAATGGATAAACAACAAGGTCCTACTGTACAGCCCAGGGAACTATATTCAACACCCTGGGATAAGCCATAATGGAAAAGAATATAAAAAAAGAATGTATATATGTGTACAACTCTGTCACTTTGCTGTACAGCAGAGATTAACAAAACATTGTAAATCAACTATGCTTCAATAAAAAAATAAAATTAAAAAATACAGATCTTGGGGAGGTCTTCAAGATAGTGGAGGAGTAAGACGTGGAGATCACCTTCCACCCCACAAATACAACAGAAATACATCTACATGTGGAACAACTCCTACAGAACACCTACTGAACGCTGGCAGAAGACCTCAGACCTCCCAAAAGGCAAGAAACCCCCCACGTACCTGGGTAGGGCAAAAGAAAAAAGAAAAAACAGAGACAAAAGAATAGGGATGGGACCTGCACCAGTGGGAGGGAGCAGTGAAGGAGGAAAGGTTTCAACACACTAGGAAGCCCCTTCACGGGCGGAGACTGCAGATGGCGGAGCGGGGAAGTTTCGGAGTCATGGAGGGCAGCACAGCAACAGGGGTGCGGAGGGCAAAGCAGAGAGATTCCCGCACAGAGGATCGGTGCCAACCAGGACTCACCAGCCTGAGAGGCTTGGCTGCTCACCCGCCGGGGCAGGTGAGGCTGGGAGCTGAGGCTCGGGCTTTGGTCAGAGCACAGGGAGAGGACTGGGGTTGGCGGCATGAACACAGCCTTAAAAGGGCTAGTGCGCCACGGCTAGCTGGGAGGGAGTCCGGGAAAAGGTCTGGAGCTGCCAAAGAGGCAGGAGACTTTTTCTTGCCTCTTTATTTCCTGGTGGACGAGGAGAAGGGATTAAGAGCGCTGCTTAAAGGAGCTCCAGAGACGGGCCCGAGCCGCGGCTAAAAGCGCGGACCCCAGAGACGGGCATGAGACGCTAAGGCTGCTGCTGCCGCCACCAAGAAGCCTGTGTACAAGCACAGGTCACTATCCACACCTCCCCTCCCGGGAGCCTGTGCAGGCTGCCACTGCCAGGGTCCTGTGATCCAGGGACAACTTCCCCGGGAGAACGCACGGCACGCCTCAGGCTGGTGCAACGTCACGCTGGCCTCTGCCGCCACAGGCCCGCCCTGCACTCCGTGCCCCTCCCTCCCCCCCGGCCTGAGTGAGCCAGAGCCCCCGAATGAGCTGCTCCTTTAACCCCGTCCTGTCTGAGCAAAGAACAGACGCCCTCCAGTGACCTACACGCAGAGGCCGGGCCAAATCCAAAGCTGAACCCTGGGAGCTGTGCGAACAAAGAAGAGAAAGGGAAATCTCTCCCAGCAGCCTCAGGAGCAGTGGATTAAATCTCCACAATTGACCTGATGTACCTGCATCTGTGGGATACCTGAATAGACAACGAATCATCCCAAAACTGAGGCGGTGGACTTTGGGGGCAACTACAGACTTGGAGTTTGCTTTCTGCATCTAATTTGTTTCTGGTTTTATGTTTTTCTTAGTTTAGTATTTAGAGCTTATTATCAATGGTATATTTATTGATCTGGTTGCTCTGTTCTTTTTTATATATATTTTTTTCCTTTTTCTGAGTGTGTATGTGTATGCTTCTTTGTGTGATTCTGCCTGTATAGTTTTGCTTTTGCCGTTTGTACTAGGGTTCTGACTGTCCTTTATACATATATGTATATATATATATATATAGCTTTCAGCGGTTGTTATCATTGGTGGATTTAGTTTTGGTTTGGTTGCTCTCTTCTTTCTCTCTCTTTTTTCTATTACGTTTTTATTTTTAATATTTTTTTTCTATTTTAATAACATTATTTATTTATTTTCTCCTTCTTTCTTTTTTTTCTTCCCTCCTTTTTCTTCCCCTTTTTATTTTCTTCCCTCCTTTTTCTTCCCTGTGGCTGACAGGGTCTTGGTGCTCCGGCTGGGTGTCAGGCCTGAGCCTCTGAGGTGGGAGAGCTGAGGTCATGATATTGCTCCACCAAGGACCTCCCGGCTCCACGTAATAGCAAACAGCAAAAGCTCTTCCAGAGATCTCCATCTCAACGCTAACACCCAGCTCCACTCAACGACCAGCAAGCTACAGTGCTGGACACCCTAGGCCAAACAGCTAGCAAGACAGGAACACAACCCCACCCATTAGCAAAGAGGCTGACTAAAATCATAATAAGTTCACAGACACCCCAAAACACACCACCAGACGTGGTCCTGCCACCCGGAAGGACAAGATCCAGCCTCATCCACCAGAACACAGGCACCAGTCCCCTCCACCAGGAAGCCTACACAACCCACTGAACCAACCTAAAACACTGGGGACAGACACCAAAAACAATGGCAACTATGACCTGCAGCCTGTGAAAAGGAGACCCCAAACACAGTAAGATAAGCAAAATAAGAAGACAGAGAAATACACAGCAGATGAAAGAGAAAGGTAAAAACTCACAAGAACAAACAAATGAAGAGGAAATATGCAGTCTACTTGAAAGAGCATTCAGAGAAATGATACTAAAGATGATCCAAAAACTTGGACATACAATGGAGAAAATACAAGAAATGTTTAACATGGACCTAGAAGAACTAAAGAGCAAACAAACAATGATGAACAACACAATAAATGAAATTAAAAATTCTCTAGAAGGAATCATTAGCAGAATAACTGAGGCAGAAGAACGGATAAGTGACCTGGAAGATAAAATAGTGGAAATAACTACCACAGAGCAGAATAAAGAAAAAAGGATGAAAAGAATTGAGGACAGTCTCAGAGACCTCTGGGACAATATTAAATGCACCAACATTCAAACTTTAGGGGTCCAGAAGAAGAAGAGAAAAAAAAAGGGACTGAGAAAATATTTGAAGAGATTATAGTTGAAAACTTCCCTAATATGGGAAAGGAAATAGTCAATTAAGCCCAGGAAGCACAGAGAGTTCCATATAGGTTAAACCCAAGGAGGAACACACCAAGACACATGTTGTTAATCAAACTATCAAAAATTAAAATACAAAGAAAAAATATTAAAAGCAGGAAGGGAAAAGCAACAATTAACATACAAGGTAATCCCCATAAGGTTAACAGATCATCTTTCAGCAGAAAATCTGCAAGCCAGAAGGGAGTGACAGGACATATTGAAAGTGATGAAAGGGAAAAACCTACAACCAAGTTTACTCTACCCAGCAAGGATCTCATTCAGATTTGATGGAGAAAATAAAACCTTTACAGACAAGCAAACGCTAAGAGAATTCAGCACCACCAAACCACCTCCACAACAAATGCTAAAGGGACTTCTCTAAGCAGGAAACAAAAGAGAAGGAAAAGACTTATAATAACAAACCCAAAGCAATTAAGAAAATGGTAATAGGAACATACATATCGATAATTACCTTAAATGTAAATGGATTAAATGCTCCAACCAAAAGACATAGACTGGCTGAACAGATACAAAAACAAGACCCATATATATGCTGCCTACAAGACACCTACTTCAGACCTAGGGACACATACAGACTGAAAGTGAGGGGACGGAAAAAGATATTTCATGCCTATGGAAATCAAAAGAAAGCTAGAGTAGCGATTCTCATATCAGACAAAGTAGGTTTTAAAATAAAGACTATTACAAGAGACAAAGAAGGACACTACATAATGATCAAGGGATCGATCCAAGAAGAAGTTATAGCTATTACAAATATATATGCACTCAACACAGGAACACCTCAATACAGAAGGCAAATGCTAACAGCCATAAAAGGGGAAATTGACAGTAACACAATCATAGTAGCGGACTTTAACACCCCACTTTTACCAAGGGACAGATCATCCAAAATAAAAATAAATAAGGAAACACCAGCTTTAAATGATACATTAAACAAGAGATCGACTTAATTGATATTTATAGGACATTCTATCCAAAAATAGCAGATTACACTTCTGAAGTGCTCACAGAACACTCTCCAGGATAGATCATATCTTGGGTCACAAATCAAGCCTTGGTAAATTTAAGAAAATTGAAATTGTATCAAGTATCTTTTCTGACCATAACGCTATGAGACTAGATATCAATTACAGGGAAAAAAATCTGTAAGAAATACAAATACATGGAGGCTAAACAATACACTACTAAATAACCAAGAGATCACTGAAGAAATCAAAGAAGGAAATCAAAAATACCTAGAAAGAAATGACAATGAAAACACAACGACCCAAAGACTATGGGATGCTGCAAAAGCAGTTCTAAGAGGGAAGTTTATAGCAATACAATCCTACCTCAAGAAAAAAGAAACATCTTAAATAAACAACCTAACCTTACACGTAAAGCAATTAGAGAAAGAAGAACAAAAACCCCCTAAAGTTAGCAGATGGAAAGAAATCATAAAGATCAGATCAGAAATAAATGAAAAAGAAATGAAGGAAACAATAGCAAAGACCAATAAAACCAAAAGCTGGTTCTTTGAGAAGATAAACAAAATTGATAAGCCATTAGCCAGACTCATTAAGAAAAAAAAAAGGGAGAAGATTCAAATCAACAGAATTAGAAATGAAAAAGAAGTAACAACTGACACTGCAGAAATACAAAGGATCATGAGAGATTACTATAAGCAACTATATGCCAATAAAATGGAAAACCTGGAAGAAATGGACAAATTCTGAGAAAAGCACAACCTCCCGAGACTGAACCAGGAAGAAATAGAAAATATGAACGGACCAATCACAAGCACTGAAATTGAAACTGTGATTAAAAATCTTCCAACAAAAAAAAGCCCAGGACCAGATGGCTTCACAAGCGAATTCTATGAAACATTTACAGAAGAGCTAACACCTATCCTTCTCAAACTCTTTCAAAATATAGCAGAGGGAGGAACACTCCCAAACTCATTCAATGAGGCTACCATCACCCTGATACCAAAACCAGACAAAGATGTCACAAAGAGAGAAAACTACAGGCCAGTATCACGGATGAACATAGACACAAAAATCCTCAACAAAATACTAGCAAACAGAATCCAAAAGCATATTAAAAGGATCATACACCATGATCAAGTGGGGTTTATCCCAGGAATGCAAGGATTCTTCAGTATACACAAATCAATCAATGTGATAAACCATATTAACATACTGAAGGAGAAAAACCACATGATCATCTCAATAGATGCAGAAAAAGCTTTCGATAAAATTCAACACCCATTTATGATAAAAACCCTCCAGAAAGTAGGCATAGAGGGAACCTACCTCAACATAATAAAGGCCATATATGACAAACCCACAGGCAACATCGTTCTCAATGGTGAAAAACAGAAGCCATTTCCACTAAGATCAGGAAGAAGACAAGGTTGTCCACTCTCACCACTATTATTCAACATAGTTTTGGAAGTTTTAGCCACAGCAATCAGAGAAGAAAAAGAAATAAAAGGAATCCAAATCAGAAAAGAAGTAAAACTGTCACTGTTTGCAGATGACATGGTACTATACATAGAGAATCCTAAAGATGCTACCAGAAAACTACTAGAGCTAATCAATGAATTTGGTAAAGTAGCAGGATACAAAATTAATGCACAGAAATCTCTTGCATTCCTATACACTAATGATGAAAAACCTGTAAGAGAAATTAAGGAAACACTCCTATTTACCACCACAACAAAAAGAGAAAACTACCCAGGAATAAACCTACGTAAGGAGACAAAAGACCTGTATGCAGAAAACTATAAGACACTGATGAAAGAAACTAAAGATGATACAAACAGATGGTGAGATATACCATGTTCTTGCATTGGAAGAAACAACTCTGTGAAAATGACTATACTACCCAAAGCAATCTACAGATTCAATGCAATCCCTATCAAAATACCAATGGCCTTTTTCACAGAACTAGAACAAAAATTTTCACAATTTTTATGGAAACACAAAAGACCCCGAATAGCCAAAGCAATCTTGAGAACGAAAAATGGAGCTGGAGGAATCAGGCTCCCTGAGTTCAGAATATACTACAAAGCTACAGTAATCAAGACAGTATGGTACTGGCACAAAAACAGAAATATAGATCAATGGAACAGGACAGAAAGCCCAGAGATAAACCCATGCACATATGGTCACCTTATCTTTGATAAAGGAGGCCAGAATATACAATAGAGAAAAGACAGCCTCTTTAATTAAGTGGTGCTGGGAAAACCGGACAGCTACATGTAAAAGAATGAAATTAGAACACTCCCTAACACCATACACAAAAATAAACTCAAAATGGATTAAAGACTTAAACATAAGGCCAGACACTATAAAACTGTTAGAGGGAAACCTAGGCAGAACATGCTATGACATAAATCACAGCAAGATCCTTTTTGACCCACCTCCTAGAGAAATGGAAATAAAAACAAAAATAAACAGATGGGACTTAATGAAACTTAAAAGCTTTTGCACAGCAAAAGAAACCATAAACAAGATGAAGAGAACCCTCAGAATGGGAGAAAATATTTGCAAACAAAGCAACTGACAAAGGATTAATCTCCAAAATATACAAGCAGCTCATGCAGCTCAATATCAAAAAAACAAACAACCCAATCCAAAAATGGGCAGAAGACCTAAATAGACATTTCTCCAAAGAAGATATACAGATTGCCAACAACACATGAAAGGATGCTCAACATCACTAATCATTAGAGAAATTCAAATCAAAACTACAATGAGGTATCACCTCACACCGGTCATAATGGCCATCATCAAAAAATCTAGAAACAGGGCTTCCCTGGTGGCGCAGTGGTTGAGAGTCCGCCTGCTGATGCAGGAGACACGGGTTCGTGCCCCGGTCCGGGAAGATCCCAAATGCTGCGGAGCGGCTGGGCCCATGAGCCATGGCCGCTGAGCCTGCACATCCGGAGCCTGTGCTCCGCAATGGGAGAGGCCGCAACAGTGAGAAGCCCGCGTACCTCAAAAAAAAAAAAAAAAAAATCTAGAAACAATAAATGCTGGAGAGGGTGTGAAGAAAAGGGAATCCTCTTGAACTGGTGGTGGGAATGTTAATTGATACAGCCACTATGGAGAACAATATGAAGGTTCCTCAAAAAACTAAAAGCAGAACTACCATATGACCCAGCAATCCCACTACTGGGCATATACCCTGAGAAAACCATAATTCAAAAATAGTCATGTACCACAATGCTCATTGCAGCTCTATTTACAATTGCCAGGACATGGAAGCAACCTAAGTGTCCATCGACAGATGAATGGATAAAGAAGATGTGGCACATATGTACAATGGAATATTACTCAGTCATAAAAATAAATGAAATTGAGTTAATTGTAGTGAAGTGGATGGACCTAGAGTCTGTCTTACAGAGTGAAGTAAGTCAGAAAGAGAAAATCAAATATCATATGCTAACACATATATATGGAATCTAAAAAAAATAAAATAAAATAAATGGTTCTGAAGAACCTAGGGGCAGGACAGGAATAAAGACACAGATGTAGAGAATGGACTTGAGAACGCGGGGAGGGGGAATGGTAAGCTGGGACGAAGTGAGAGAGTAGCATGGACATATATCCACTACTAAATATAAAACACATGGCTAGTGGGAAGCAGCCGCATAGCACAGGTAGATCAGCTCGGTCCTTTGTGACCACCTAGAGGGGTGGGATAGGGAGGGTGGGAGGGAGACGCAAGAGGGAGGGGATATGGGGATACATGTATATGTGTAGCTGATTCACTTTGTTATAAAGCAGAAACTAACACACCATTGTAAAGCAATTATACTCCAATAAAGATGCTAAAATAAAATACAAATCTTTTATAACAGATTCAGTTGCAAAACCCAAGTTTCTGGGGGCCTGCAACAGTGCAGTCAGCAAACCAAGGAAAGACACAGTTGCTCTAATTATTCCATATTCCTTCCAGGTAAGTATTTCAATGGCCATCAACAGCAGGACTGACCACTCCTTTTTTATTTTTAAATAAGCAACACAAGAGGGCTGGTAATCACCTATTATGACCACTGCTTAGGCCACAAGGCTGAGTTGAAAATGCACTTACAGAACATCAAGGCCTTCTGTGTGCAACGCCTGCTACCAGAATGCGATATTATTAAAGTTTGAAAATGTATGAGGGTATAAATGTCTTCTGTCTCAAGTTTTCAAGGAATGCTTATATTTTCACTATAAATCTGTCACATGGCATTATGTTCCAATTTTAGTTTTACTTAATAAGCTGTATGGGGGTGGAGAGCCTCTTTGCTATTTGTCTTCATTCTCTGCAGAGATGGAATCTCAAGAAATGCCTCAAAGGAGTTCAAAAGGCACCATGATTTAACTGGAGTGGAAAGGAAAGGGATACATTTTAATCCCTAAGATAAATTTCTTCAGGGAACTAAGAGCAGTTTTTGTGTTTTGGGTTTTTTGTTTTTGCATTTTGTTGTGTTTTCTTCCTAACTGTACAAATGCATCCCTTTCCCCACAGGCCATCAGGGATGATGGGTCCGCAATGAATCTCATGAGTCATTTCTGTCCAAGCTGCTTTGTCCGCAGAGCAGTTTTCATTATTCTTCAGCACAGGGTCTTCCTAAGTTGGGCATGTCCAGGTCTGTGATTCTACTATGGGACGAAGTCGTACAAAGCCTCTTCATCTGTGGCCTTTTATCAAAACTGTTGAGCTGAAGGGTCCACATACAGACACTGGGCATCTGGTTGGCAGGAGACACACTTTGCCCACTAAAGCTCCAAAACACAATTATCTGTTTGGGGAGTGAAAGGGTGACAACTCCCTGCTTGCCTCCTTCTGCAGCTATTATATTTTTGTAAATATCATCAATAAATGCTCTTTCAAAGTGTTGCAGTAGGACAGAGTTTTTCGACCTCAGCACCACTGAGCTTTGGGGCCAGATCGTTCTGTGCTGTGGGGGCCTGCCCTGTGCATTGCTGGGTGTTCAGCAGCATCTCTGAACTCTACCCAACAGGTGTCGGTAGCAGCTGCTCAGTTGCCACAACCCAAAACGGCTGCAGACATGGCCACGTGTCCTCTGGGAGGTAAAATCACCCCGGTGGAGAACCACTGGATTGGAGGGACCTAGCGTCCAGAAAAACCCCGCACTCGGTCATTCCCTCTGCCAACTATGGTTCTGGGATGGCAAAGGCAGAAAGCCATGGAGCCCTAAAAAGTCTCCGAGTCCAAGTGGACTGAGCCATCCGTGACCATTTGAACTGTCTCTCTACCAGCAGGCTGAGGTAGCTGGTTTGCTGTGCTCAGTAGTCCTTACAAAGCTACATAGGAGCTTCTTGGTTGTTTTTTTGTTTTGTTTTGTTTTTTTGACTCATTAGATCACCCTGCTCAAAATGATATACACACAGATAATTAAACTTAACCCCTAAGGACTAGTTAACTGTTTAGCAGTGTATACATTTCATAAAACCATTTCCATACCTCTAGTTTTAAATTCATTAAAAAAATTAATGGCTACCCAGTGCTCTCCATTGCGCAGCAGGTTGCTATGGGACGCTTGCTAAATTACCCCTTTCTATCACTCCTCCAGCGATCTCAGAGACAGTTAAACTTTGCTGTGCTGGAAATGTTGCCTACCAATTTACAGCAAAGCTCATATTTACCATATTTAGTGTGAATCATTGACTGAACTTCAGAAAATATGTGTCTCTGTTTGGTGTACTTCTGGAACATTCCATCAGCTTTAAAGCACAGCGCATGCACTTTTGTCACTCTTGGAAAAATGAGGGAGAAGCATTTAATAGGCAATATTAGTGTTGAATATGCATTAGAAATATATTTTTTACTCATATATCTTTCATCTTAAAGTCCCCTAAATGCGCTTAAATGTCTTGTATTTTTTTTCCTCTTGGCATGTTTACATGAGGAGAAAAATGCCTTTCTGCTATGACTACCTACGACCCATTCATTATCTCTTTATTTCTGAATACCAGTATAACAAGACAAATTAGACAGTAAATCTCTTTTCTATAAACTTACTGTGACCTTTATATGCATGTTAGGATTTTTGCTAACTTCAAAAATATTTTCTATTAAATATAATC
Source organism: Leucopleurus acutus (assembly GCF_964270905.1). NCBI lineage: Eukaryota > Metazoa > Chordata > Mammalia > Artiodactyla > Delphinidae > Leucopleurus > Leucopleurus acutus. Next base: position 15,787,150 of record NC_139143.1, read on the forward strand.
TTCATACTCTGCTTCAATCATATTTCACCATAGTTACAGCGTTCACCTCAGGTTTGAAAGGAGTCAGGGTGAACTAATTCATTGTTTACACTCAGAATCCTAGGTGGCCCAATCCCATAAAGGTAGTACAAAGCACTGTATCTTTCGTTCTTAGTACTTATCTTAATCTTAATAACTAGTCAGACAAGTGACTCCAGAGTCTGGGGCTTATCAGCTGGAATTTGTCACATGAACCCAACAGAAGACAAAAAATGCATTATATAACCATGCTATACAAATTGTTATCTTTTGATATTTAAGGTTATTCGCTCAAAAGCCTATAGGAGATTTTCATTTATTTATTTATTTATCCTTTGCTGAACCCAAATTCCACTTGTTCATATTAAATTGGATAGCACATGAACAGAAATGCTCTTGCTGGGTGTTATCTGTGAACAGTGTTTGCTCCCAAGAGATCAAAAGGATTCTTCCTGCTTCATTTCAGAATTGGCTATCAGGAACAATCTGCTTGAAAACCTAGCTTTGATACCGATTATTTGGGAAACAGATTAAAAAGAAAATTAAAAGGCCCATGTTCCTTAAACATTCAGAAATGTCAACTGCTTTAGTTGAACTTTCGGTGTCTTCCCCATTAGAAGGCTCTCTGGATTCCTTTAATATAGGCTTACACAAACAAGGGCAATATTAAGCCAGCCACACTACAGTTTTCCCAGATCATGTCCTGAGTTAAAAATAGGATGTGACTCTTAGCTGTACACATTGAAGGTATCTTCTTCAACAGCAGCAAGAAGCTTATTTAGTTTCTTTTGGGGCAGATGATTTATGATGAATCTTTCTAATTATACCTTCAAAACTTTCATTCTAAATAAATGGGGTCTCTGAGAGGTGTAATGAATTTTATTTTGCCTCTTTCCAGGAGACGTACTTATCAGTTTTACAGAGCATTTTATTATGTCTATAATGAGCTAAATATATTTACTCAGATTTCAAACAGAAATATATACACAGTTTAAAAATGTAAATGGCCAAATAATCAGCATCTTTCAAATGAATTATTTTCTTTAAAATCACTCTTTTTGCCTTTTTTCCAACTAAAATGTATTGTGAAGACACCTATTAAATGGCAGCTGGGTTTTAGCTTTTTACCTATGTTGTCAACCCCAATATACTTTCCAATAAATGCTACCTTATTACCTTTCCTCTTTTTTCCGGAGAAAACATTAACTCATTAGTTATTTTAAGAATTCTTAATGTTAAGACCATATTACTTTTGGTGGGATTGGGATCAAGTTCATTAACATTTGCATCCTTAAAAGAGATGCAGTTGCTACTCAATTCACCATAGGTAGTTTCAAAACAAAGACCTCATCTAGAAATTGCATTATGTCTGGAAATAGGCTGACAATGAGATCTGGTGACCAGACATATGCATGTGAATCTTTGGTTTGGTAATTATGTAATTTACTAGGTTTCTATCTCCTTTCTATCAATAATCAAAGGCGCATTTTTAAGACATTTCAATACATGCAAAATGAAAGGTAGCAGAGTTTAATATGAAAAGAGTATATTATATCTCATTTTCCCTAGGGATTAAACTCTTTCTATAATATGTAATAAACAGCCTGCTGTTTTCCAAAATGGGAATGAGAAAGATTGATGGTATTGATTATAGGTTTTCTACTTCTCACTGATTCTATTGATGAAGGAAGAAAGGGTCAGAATCTAAAAAAGAGTGGATATATGTATACCTACAATATAATTGATTCACTTAGCTGTACACCTGAAACTAACACAACATTGTAAATCAACTATACTCCAATAAAAATTTTAAAAATAAATAAATAAAAATACAGTAAAATAGATAACCAACAAGGACCTACTATATAGCACAGGGAACTCTGCTCAATATTCTGTAATAACCTAAATGGGAAAAGAATTTGAAAAAGAACAGATACATGTAAATGTATAACTGGATCACTTTGCTGTACACCTGAAACTAACACCACATTGTTAATCAACTATGCTCCAATATAAAATAAATTTAAAAAAAAAGTGATATGAGTGAGCACTATTTGTACATTAAAAAAAAGATTTTAAAAAGGGTCAAAAAGGTCTATGGAAATATCACTTTGTAAATATCTTACTGTTTAGATATCAGTGCATTTTATCAAGACTAAAACCTGAAATGTCGATGGAAGTTTTATCTTGTCTTGAAAAGCGGCCTTCTAGAAATTTGTATATGAACATAAAAAAGGTAGTGGAGTGGTAACGTGCCTGTGGTTAGGTGTGTAGTTTACTGAACTAATATGATGTGTGTAAAATTCTCTCCACCAATGTGATAATTTGCTTTTCACCTAATGCATTTTATACTTGATCAAATATTGTGATATAATCTTACTTTTCTAGACTCTTGGAAGTCCTGGGAGGACAAGCAAGAAAGGTTAAGACCCACACCTAACAAGAAAGATAACTTCTTTGTAAAGAATGAATAAATGCACTTTCCAGAGAGCCCACTCATTGCCAAAAGCTGCCCGCTCTGAGTCAGTGTGACCCCTTAAGCCAACAAGATACACTTCCTGCTCTTCAGATTTGGCATCAAAATGAGTTCTGAAATACAGCAATTTATCAGAGGACTACTGCTGTCTGCCAAATTGCACAAGTACGCATCTCCCACTGCCCATACGAAGGGTCCTTTTATCTTTTCCTGAATATAATAGAAACGAATAAGACAAATATTAGGAAGCCAGCATTTAAAGAGGGGAAAAAGTTGGGCCACACTGATTTTAACTTTGCATAATAAAGAAGTATTAAGAATCACTAAATGGCTCAGCTAAAGCCTTGACAAAAGGACCTCAGAATGGTCAGTAAGAAAGAGAAGTAATCAAGAAAGAACTAGATGAACGTATTACTGCTGAGAAGTTTACCAGATAAATCAATAAAGATTCAAAGCAAAGAGAAAATAGTAAGTGTCTCAAAAGGGGTGCTTTATACTTGGTCTACTTGAGACTTAAGCAACGTCCCTTTTAAATAGTTTTTAGTCTGAGTCCTTCACCCTGGAAATTCACTGGTCACCAGCTTTAAAGAGGTTGGTGGTAAACGCTGGCTTCTTCATAGACACTACGGATATATGCTGACTTCTTGGCACTCTTTCTTACAGGATGTTAATAAAGAACCAATATTAGCTGATCAAGATAACGAGCACAACAATGGTAAGCACGTAGTGGAAATTCCTTGCAGTAGAAACCATGGTAAGCAGATTAGCAATCAAAGACCAAAATAAGATCAGAGTTCTGATAGAATTGTGAAAATAGCTCATTTATCTCCTAAGCATTTTACTGCTTATTACGCATATTTTGGCAATTTAACACATCTTGTGGTTTATTTCTACAATGAGATGGTTAACTCCCGGAAGTCAAGAAAATATTTTTTGCTACCTTGTTTAATATCATTCAAAATTGAACACAGGTGCACTTATATGTTATAATTACACTGAATTTGGGGTTTATGGGATTCTCGAAAAAAATCACAGAGTTGTCGAGAAGAAAAATTTAGTTGAATAATCTGATGTTTTTCAAATTAAGAAACTGAGGCCGTAAATGGCTGAGAATCAAATTCAGGGTCAGGAAGTTTAGCTCCAAAGGTGGAACTCATTCGCCTTTGTCTTCTGATTTCCCATCAGAATTCTTTCCAGATCAAGATTTATTTTGTCCACTTTATGGGAACACGGTTAAGTCCTTCTAACAATGGCCCTACTCGCTATTTTAGGAGATGGCATTGCACTAGACACAACCCACCCATTCAACATATTTTCTCTAAGTGGAATCTTACTTTATTTTTTAATTTTAAAAAATTTATTTATTTTTGGCTGCGTTGTGTGTTCACTGCTGCACGCTGGGCTTTCTCTAGCTGCGGTGAGCGGGGGCTACCCTTCATTGCGATGTGCAGGCTCTCATTGCGGTGGCTTCTCTTATTGTGGAGCACAGGCTCTAGGCGCGTGGGCTCAGAAGTTGTGGCTCAAGGGCTCTAGAGCGCAGGCTCAGTAGTTGTGGCGTGCGGGCTTAGTTGCTCCATGGCATGTGGGATCTTCCTGGACCAGGGCTCGAACCTGTGTCCCCTGAATTGGCAGGCAGACTCCTAACCACTGCGCCACCAGGGAAGCCCTCTAAATGGGATTTTATAGGACTGCCTTTAGCTTTGACTATCTAAATCCATACTCCTGCCCTTTACAGCCAGTTTCCAAACTTGGTAGCACTCTACATCTTCACCAAGGACACAACCATACATCAGAAACACTTAACCCTGACAGGTGTATATTATGCTGAAGTAATGAGTCAAGTTAATGGTGAAAATAGCCCAACTTCATTTGTGGAGCAGTGTCTACAGACCAACTGTCTGACTGGTTTCAAAGAGAAATGAGAAGTCCTCCAAATCCAGGCTTAATTTCAGAGCGGACTCTACGTCTTTATCAACAGTCCCATCACATGCTGCCAGTGGGCTTCTAAACACCCAGCGTGGATCATGTCACACCCACCCTCAAATGTGTCCAATAGTACGTGTTCCTACGTGATAAATAATAAAGTCCAAACTCTTTATTTTTTTAACATCTGTATTGGAGTATAATTGCTTTACAATGGTGTGTTAGTTTCTGCTGTATAACAAAGTGAATCAGCTATATGTATACTTATATCCCCAAATCCCCTCCCACCCTCCCTATCCCACCCCTCTAGGTGATCACAAAGCACCGAGCTGGTCTCCCTGTGCTATGCAGCTGCTTCCCACTAGCTATCTGTTTTACATTTGGGAGTGTATATATGTCCATGAAACTCTCTCACTTCGTCCCAACTAACCTTTCCCCCTCCCTGTGTCCTCAAGTCCATTTGCTACGTCTGCATCTTTATTCCTGTCCTGCCCCTAGGTTCATCAGAAACATTTTTATTTTTTTAGATTTTTTTTAGAGTTATGTGTTAGCATACGGTATTTGTTTTTCTCTTTCTGACTTAATAAAGTCCAAACTCTTGAACCACATATAAGATCTCTCCCATTTTGTCCTCAGTTTAGTGTTCTATTTAGCAATCCCACTCAGTTTCTACACACACCTTTACTGGAACCCGTCCATTTTTCTCTTTCTCACACCTCACTGTCTTTATCCACACAGTCCCAGAACTCTAAACCCCCCAACACACATCACCCCCGCCTGCACACGCACTCCTCTCCCCTTCACCTCCTCACTCACGCACCCAGTACATTTTACTTCCCTTTCAAAGACCAGCGAAGCTGACTGGTCTTCCCGGGTGCCGTTCCCTAGCCCCTGAGTCCCAATGAAACATTTGATCCCATAAATGTCCACAGTGTGTTGCACTGATCTCTAGCTCTAGTTTTCATGTTTTTATTTCCTCTTTCCTACTTTTCAACCACTTCATGATAATTTCTTGGTGAAATCATTCAACGGATGCAGCTGCTTATCTTCATTGGATACATATTTTTTACCATCAATGGTTTTTGTAATTCTGTTTATACCTTCTAGGACATGTATGCTTTCTATTAAATCTGAAACACTGTGATAATCCTTGCTATAGAGGATGAGCCCAGACACAACTCCATCAATCACTTTGTGAAGAAGGTGGGGCTGTGACTCCCCTGGCTACTTCTGCGGCTGCCACAAAAACCTTCTGTCTTCCTTATTAGCCTGTACTCTCCTTAAAGATCAGAGGGCTGTCTTCTCCACCTCTGCACATGTTAGAGCATCTAACAAATACCTTAGAGGTATCCAAATGTATACACAAATCCGAGCATACGGGGTACTCAGTAGATGGTGTTGAAATGCAATTCAATCAAATGCCCAGTGTAACAAGAGTACTCACTCTTCCCTCTCCCACGTCTCAGGATAGAACAAAGAAAAAGGGGTGCACACAGTGGAAATCGTAATGTCTACATAAAGCTGGGGGTTGCTACTTATGGCTGCCAACGGATACCAGTGATGGCAATTCACATTGTCCAATGCACTAGAAATATCTTGTCCTCTGACAATAACTGTGGACCAACAGAGAGGTCCTGGCTGGGGAGTCTGTCAAGTTCTCTCTCAGTCAATGTCAGGCTCCATTCGGGGAGAATTTGTCCTCCATGTATTTTCATCCTGAAGGAAAAAGGTAACCTATTATTTTTTTTTTTTTCCAAAATCTCCTGGGACCTACGGGCAACTGGTATGATACTTGGATTCAATACTCTGAAACAAAAACAACACTCCTGTTAAAGTTGGCTTAAACAATCACAGGGCTTAGGGACAAAGCGAGGTTCCTGGCAACAGCACCCACGAAGCAACAAACAGTAGCCCCGTCTTCAGCCTAAAGTTGCCTCGGATATTATTAGAGTTGATTTGAATGCTTATTTGGTGCCAGGGACTGGGGTACGTGCTTTTGGTGAATTCTCTCATTTAATTCTTAGAAAAATCTCCGTGGATATCATTATTTCTCCATGTGATACATGAGAAAGTTCAAACTCTGAACAATTTAAAAAGACGGTATATAATGACCTAAATGGGAAAAGAATTTGAAACAGAAGAGATATATGTATATGTATAACTGAATCACTTTGCTGTACACCTGAAACTAACACAACATTGTTAATCAACTATACTCCAATAGAAAATAAAAATTTTTTAAAAAGACGGTATGAAATCAAAAGGGAAGTTAGGTCTTGTGGGCAGCTAAAGTGGAAAATAAAATGCTTTTTTAACTCAGGGTGAAAACCATAATGCAAGGTGGCAACAAGTCTGAATACGGGACCCATGGAAGGAAGGGCTCTCTCTGCTACACAGCTGTACTCAGCCACCCCTGCCACTGGCTCATCTGCTCACAAATAAGCCAACACCTGTGAACCAACCAGGTAAGCCCAGGTGCAAAGATGAGTCCACCAATGCACCTGCAGAACATGCCTCAAAACAGCAGTCAACTTTCAAATCCAGTTAATCAAGAATACCCCCTTCCCAGTCCCTCCTCCCCCACCCTCCCTATCCAGGATGTGCCGGATGTGTGCCTCCCCTGCTCTGCTTTCCACTCTCATTTCTTTCTCTCGTGTTTACAGACTTTCTCTCAATCTAAGTGAAGGCAGCAGTACTGAATAATGATGAGATGCTTCCCTCAACCCTGCCCAGTGATAGCCTGATAGTTTCAGCCAGCTTGGAATTCTTCAAATATTTTCTTTTTATTGTTATCAAAAGAGATGCCCTAATACCTGGGGCATTGTGTGGACACCTAGGATAAAGCCAAGGATTGCAATTTTCTTTTTTTTTTTTCCTTTCTCCTGTCCCCCCTGGGATTATCATTCAGTTGCTTTGTTTTTCATAAAACACTTTCCGTGAAAAGAAAATATAGAGTTGAGTTGATACACAGTAGGTTGAGTAAAAGGAGAAATGGGTGAATGGTTCTCAAACTGATGTAAAGCGAAATTTTCTGGGAAGCTTGTTCTTTATTTTCCCCTATAGATATGACCAGTTGCTTAATCAGTCTCTCTGTCTCTATCTTCATCCATCTCTCTCTCTCTCCTTCTCTCTCCCTCTCTCTCTCTCTCTCTCTCTCTCTCTCTCTCTCTCTCTCTCTCACACACACACACACACACACACACACGCATACACACTCTCTCTGGAAACAACACAAGCCATCTGAGAGTGAAGAAATGGATCCTGATCTTGACCTGAAACTGAATTTGAACCAAGTCCATCTCTAACACCGAAAGAGTTTCTGCTACATAGGGTCTGGGTTCAAGCAACCTACAAAATAGCAGTTTATTTAAAAACCAAATTCAGTCCTTATTAAAGTGGTGATATTTGAAGCATACACAAGTAAAACTAATTTAACCTTTGGAAAGTTATCTCTGGAGGGAAGGGTCAAAATCCCTTTATAAGATTTTTAAGCACTGCAATTATTCTTTATTTTTATTTTTTATTTTTTTGCGGTACGCGGGCCTCTCACTGTTGTGGCCTCTCCCGTTGCGGAGCACAGGCTCCGGACGCGCAGGCTCAGCGGCCATGGCTCACGGGCCCAGCCGCTCCGCGGCATGTGGGATCCTCCCGGACCGGGGCACGAACCCATGTCCCCTGCGTCAGCAGGCGGACTCTCAATCACTGCGCCACCAGGGAAGCCCTAAGCACTGCAATTATTGATGAGGAGTATATTGCTTCAGTTTTCTCTGATCAGGAAGAGAAAAAAAAAAAAAAAAAGAGAAAAACCCACAATTGACATCAGCAGCTGTCAGGCTGTTTTCCAACTGCAAAGAGGTAGTTTACAGTGGGCTTGTGCCAGTCTCTTAAGACGAGGTTAAGAAGCCTTTTTAAAATGCCTTAAAAAGCCAACTCATACATTAATCAAGTTGAACCCTCATCCATACTTACTGCAATACATCAATTACTATGTCTTTTTATTTTAAAATAAATTCCAGTTGACAGCAGACACCTTATTAAGGCCCACTAAAATGATACAATAAGTAGAAGGCTATTAATATTGCTCTCTTTTCTCTCCCTGCTATTGTCTGGCTGCACTGGTCTGCAAACAAATTCAGGCTGCATTACAATTAATGCCGGTGGAACTCCTTCTAACGACTTCCAGCTTGCTAATTTTTTACGCTAATAGTAAAAAAAAAAAAAAAAAAAAAAAAAAAGGCATTGCTACGCAAGAACGACCTCCTTTTATCATGCGAGCATAGCACACCAGAGAGTGTCTGCTATTGTTCACATGAAAGACAATTAAACCCTGGAACATCAAACCTAAAAATGACAATCTGCTATAACCAGCACTGGGCATTGCTCAATGCTTTCCTCTCTTTTCTGAACTGCTAGAAAACAATTCCCTGAAGACCTTTCTTTCCTGTTCTCCCTTAACCACCCTTTGGGGGAAAAAAAAAAAGAGTTAAAAAATACCCTTTGCTGATTTATGCATCTCTGCTTAGAATTTATTAACTGTCCAGGGACAATTTCACTACTGCCCTCTTATTGCCTGCAGGTTGAAATTCCGGACACATAAAAAGAAACGCACCAGTATCACCCACATAGTATCCCATTAAAAAAACAAACACTAAGGGTTCTTCAAAAATGCATGCACTCTGAAAGTCTGGAAGGAGAGAGAAAAATCTAATTCCTCAGCTCTGTGTATCTCGTCATCTCTGGGGATTATGCTAGAATCACACGGGTATTTGGAAAACTCTCTGGTCCAGACGCCAAGTTTCCACAAAGCCAGAGTCGAAACCAACTAACTCCCTTCCGTTTTAGCAACATAAGGACTCCTTCACCAAAATGCATGCCCATTTACTGGAAAAATACCCATGATTTGGGTTTTAGTTATAATATACAGAACATAAATACAACCACTTAAAAGTTCACTAACTTTCCCAAAGCGTTTTTCAAATATTGGTTGACATTTCGTCCACAGTATAAAGAGGGCAGGATACAAGTCAAATCTGAAGTGACATCTTGGGTTCAGTCAGCTGCTAATCTTGAGGTTTTGACCAAATCTTCTAAACTCTCTTAGTCTCAGTTTCTCCCTTTGTAAAATAAGCAGGAAATGTAGCTCTTTCTTCAAGCATGATTGTAAAGATGCTTACAATGGGAAGCATGGGAAGCCGGCTGTGAAAGCTCTCTGAAAATGAAGCCGCTATACATTGCAATGAAAAATAAATAATTAAACGGAGCTGCTGTGCGTCCTCACCAGAGTTGCACTAAAAGCTTTATTATCCGATTAGTAGTGAGTGATTCTCAAACACTGAGCATGACCACATCTTATCTTTAACCCACAGGTTTTCAGTAAAGGGGCCAGGCAATATGCTAGGTTCTTCACATCTTGTATTTTATTTCATTTTCACAAGGACTCTCCATGGTAGCGATGATCATTCCCTACTTACAAATGAGGAAACTCAGGCCCAGATAAAGTTAATGATTTGCCTAAGTGACAGAGCTGAGATCTGGATCTCAGCACAAGCCATGACTCAATCCTAAGACACCTCCCATGGGGAGCTTCTTCTGTGGGAGAACAGGTCTGTGAAGCAAGGGGAAGAGACGAAACCTGTGCTGTTACATCAGCCCTGACAGTTACTGGCTCTGGAACTTTGGGACAGCCAATTCAGCTTTCAGTTTTTGCATCTGAAAAATACAGATTTTTCATTTCTCTCCGGGGGCTGTTATGAGGATCAAATAAGCTTGTACAATGTTCAGAGAAATAGCTGGTTAATATCAAGTACTTAATAAATGTGAACAAATATTACCCTTATCCTCCAGTACTGTGTAAAAAGCTTTAATATATAAAATGAGAATAAAATAGGATCAGTAACTTCTACATTTAGCCAAGGTGGGGCAACAGGGACTATATTGACTCTACCACTCAGAATAAACAATTTGAAAGACACTGAAATGAGGTAAGAAGAGACAGTGATCTCTGAGAGATGAGAAACATGAGATAAGACCTATGTTCATCTTAGCTTACTGCCCTGAGAGAGTGCAGGCTGTATGCAAAAAGGTGAAGTCCAGTAGACACCTTCAGTTGAGAGTCTAGAGAGATCAAAGCAGCTGGAGTTCATAGGATGGAGCTGGAGAAGACAGTGCTACACAGAGAACTCTGCAGACCTGCAGATGGTCCTCTTCAAATATTCAGCTGAAATATCAATCAGCACACGTATGTAAACAAAGTACCAAAGGCTGGGAAAGAGCCATTCAAAAAGACTAACGGTAACAGTGCCCAGTGCTCACACGAGGTCAGGAATTTTACCTGTTCCCGTCAGCCAGACTGGAAAAACCTCATGATTCACGGGACATTATAAGATATACAGAAAGGTTTTCACTCAATAGTGGGGAATAATTAGCTCTAGACTGACCACTGTTCCAAGTAAACAAATCTTAAAAGTAAGATCCTAAAGAAGCAAACTTTTTCCAAATAACTGAATTGCATCTCAGACAGAGTTCAAGAGTATTAATTGAAATAAAAATACATAGCACACAACAAGGTAAATTCTCACTGTCTGGTATCCAATCAAAAGTTATCAGATATTAAAAAAAAGCAGGAACATAAAAACCCAAATGAGGAGAAAAAAATCAATCAAGACAGACACAAAACTGACCCAGATGTTAGAATTAACAGACAAAGCCATTATAACAGTTATAATAACTATAGTTTATATGTTCAAAAGTTGAGGCAAGGAAGATTTATAAGACTACAGATCAATGAATCTCCACAAACCCCAACATAAGAGATATAAAAATCTAACCAAGATATGTCATAATCAAGTTTTTCAAAATCACTGATAAAGAGAAAATCTTAAAAGCGGTTAGAGACAAAACACACTGGTACAGAGACATAAAGGTAAGTATGAGAGCAAGTTTCTCACTGGAAACACTGCAAGTAAGAAAACAGTGGATCAATATATTTAAAGTACTGAAATAAAAATATCTTTCAAAAACAAAGCCAAAAAAATACGTTTACAGACATACAAAGGCTGAAATAACTTATCACTAGCAGACTGGCACTACAAAAATATTAAAAGAAGTCCTTCAGACAGAAAGAATATGATATCAGATGGAAATCTGGATTTACACAAAGGAATGAAGAGCATCAGAAATGGTAACTATATAGGTAAATATTTTTTTCTTATTCGTTGCATCTATTTAAAGGATAATTTACTGTTTAAACACAAAATAATAATAACAATGTAGTGTGGGGCTTATAATAGTTATAGAAGTAAAATATGTGACAATAGCACAAAGGTCAAGAGGAGAAAAATGATAGTATACTACTGTCAGTCTCAAACTATAAATAAAATGGTAGAATATGACTTGAGCATAGCCCATGATAAGTAAAAGATGTATACTATAAGTCCAAAAGCAATCACTACAACGAATAGTTATAGCTAAGAAGCTAACAGAGGTAATAAAGTAGAATCATAAAAATATTCAATTAATCCACAAGATAGCAAAAAAGAAGAAAGGAAACAACGAAAAGATGGAATAAATAGGAAAGAAATAGCAAGATGCTAGATTTAAACCTAACCATATCAATAGCCACATTAAATATAAGTGGTCTAAATATCTCAATTATAAGGTAGAGATTGTCAGTTTGGATAAAAAAAAACAAAATCCAATTATATGTTGCCCACAAGAAACATATATAGGAGAAAACTTCTGTGACTTAGTCAAAATGTTTTCTTTTAGTTACAAAACCCAAATCACAGTCCATAAAAGATAAAATTAGACTTCATAAAAATTAAAAATGTATGCTCTTTGAAAGACACTGTTAAGAGAATGAAACGACAAGCCAACTCTGGCAGAATATATTGCAAGTCGTAAAATCTAATAAAGGGCTTGTATTTATAATTTATAATATATAAAGAACTGCCAAAACTCAATAATAAGAAAACAAAAAACCTAATATAAAAGTGGGAAGAGATTTGAGTAGACGTTTCAACAATGAAGATATACAAATGACAAATGAGCACATGAAAAGATGCTCACCGTCATTAGATAAATGCAAATTAAAACCACAATAATACACACTTATTAGAATGAATACAATTAAAAAGCCTGAACATACTGAGGATTTAGAACAAATGAACTCTCATGCACTGTCATTAAGAATGCAAAATGGTACAACTGCTTTGGAAAACGGTTTGGCAGCTTCTGTAAAATCTAAACATACACCTGACATATGATCCATTCCTAGACTTATACCAAAGATAAATGAAAGCCTATGTTCGTACAAAGATCTGTACACAAATGTTCATAACAGCTTATTTGTCAACATTCCAAACTGGAAACAACACGAAAGTCCATCAACAGATTACTGGATAAACAGAATGTGGTATATCCATACAATCATATAGTTCTCAGTAATAAAATGGAACTATTATTGCAACACATGGATAAATCTTAAAATAATGATGCTGAGTGAAAGAAACTAGACCAAAAAGAGTACATACTCTATGATTCCATTTATTTAAATCTCTGGAAAATGTGAACTTATCTCTAGAGACAGCTGATAAATGGTTGCCCTGGGATGGGGAGAGGAAGTCTATAAAGGGCCAGAGGGAAGGATTGCAAAGAGGCACAAGACAACTTTTAGGGCGATTTACCTGTTCATTATCTTGATAATAGTGTTGGTTTCATAGGTATGTATGGATGTCAAAACTGATAAATTGTACACTTTCAAAATGCAGTTTATTATATGTCAGTTATATCTCAACAGGGCTACTGAAAACAAAGATAGGATGATTGCCCACAAGGAATTAAAAATCTTCTTATTGAAATAAAACATATACACAAAATTAATGTAATGAATGAGAAGATAGTGTTTCCCACAGAAAGCATGACTAGTACACAACAGTGGTTCTCAGACTTTCACGTGTATCAGAATCAACAGGAGGGAGTCTTAAAACATGGGCTTGCTGGGTCCAATTTCCAGAATTTCTGATTCAGTATGTCTGGGATGGGACTTAATTTATATTTTAAACTAGTTCTCAGGCCTTTCAGGAATAGCTCATACAAGTTGCATTGGCTTAGAGAAACCACCACCCTTTCAGAAAACAATTAAATCTCAAACTCATGAGTAAATTAAGAATCAGGCAAGGGTGTTTCCTAGTAGTCAAACCCCTAATTCCCAGTTTCTGCTGTATTTCAGCTACTCTTCTCTTACATCCTGTTGAGAAACAGTTACTATGGTAGGTCAAAAATGATAAAAATAGTCATCTCTCAGTATCCATGGGGGATTGGTTCCAGGGCCCCCTGCAGATACCAAAATCCGCAGATGCTCAAGTCCCTTACGTATTTACTACCTCTTTCTCAATCATGGGCTTTGGTGCTCGCTATTCCCTTTGAGTGTAACACCTTTTATCCCCTGTGCTTGCTTTTTCATCCGGCTAATTCTAATTCATCCTTTAGGTCTGAGCTTAGACATCAGCTCTTAGACATCAGAACTTTCTCTGGCACACTCCCACACCCACCCTGCTGCTAAGGCAACCCTTCTGCTCCCCTGGTCTTTACTGCATGCCTCCACCTAAGGTTTACCCTTGAGTGTACCTTCTAAATCAGTTTACCATGCTCATCCCATTTCTTTCTACTTCTCAAAGAAATAATTTATTTCTCTTTAGTTGACTACAGCAGCATTTGGGACATTCCAGCATTCCTGATTCTCTCTGAGTTACAGAGCATGTCAGGGAGAGAGAAGGAGGGAAAGAGGGGTAACAAAAATCTATAATCATAAAACGGGAGAAGAAGGACATGGGATAAAATTATAACTCCACAATGTCACATGCATACATGCACACAAACTATTTGGGGGAGGCTGGTGACTACTCTAAGGGTAGTAACGGCAAGTGGCACCAATCTTTAGCCCAGATTGGATCGTGGGACAAATCAAGTTTCCCAATTCCTACTCATGCATTTGACATATTTATGGCTTTTATAGCTTTTGATCACAATTTCTAGGAGGCAGCTGGTCCCTAAATCAGCAAGTCAGTAAAAAGCAACCAAAGCCCAGTCCTGTTAACAGAACTACCAATGAGGAGATCAGAGCTGTTTTGGAACACATTTAAAACATTTCTGAGAGCCACTGAAAAATGTCTGCTCATGAATTTGGGTTACGTTTAAGGATTCTGATTGTACTTAACCATGATTCTAGACTTCGGCTACAACAGCCCAAAATAAGGATTCAAGCAAAAGAATAAAAATGATCCAGAACAAAAAATCGTTCCTGAAACTTTTTATTCAACCAGAGGGAAGGAAGTTCCAAGGACAGAAAGTAAAGTAGAGGACACCTAGGCATCTCTCTCTGGAAGACAGTGGTCGTTTCACACTTTCAGGGGTTGGTAGTCAGCATGGAATAACTGGTCTGACTTCAGCAGGGAGCAGCTATCCACTTAAGGAGACGCTGCCTAGAGGTCCAGCCTTGGAAGAACACCCCGAGTTCTCTGAAAAGGTAGGCCAACATTCAGAAAGTAGGATGGCACTAAATAACTCCAGGCCATCGAAGAAGCTAACTTGGGAAACGGGCTCCTGGCTTCCAGATTCTACCACCACTGCAAAGACTAACAGTTGGGGGCCACACCCCAAAGAGCATGACAAATCCTAGCTTTCTGCACAAAAGGAACTGACCTGGAAAAGTCTTTATTCCTCTGACCAAAAAAAAAAAAAAATCTGATTCCCAAAAGAGTACTTTGACTTCACAGTTTCTGGTGAACCTATATTTTGATGACTATATGCTAATGAATGAAGAAAAAAAAGTTGGACTCTGACTAGGAAAATTTCTCATAAGGTTTCCAATAGGCTTTTTTATGCTATGCAGAAAAAAAGTATTACCAAAAAGGAATAAAGAACACTAAACAAAGAAATTTCCCTCTCCCAGATTTGCAGCACCTCAGAACTTCCTTGAAAGGGAAGGACAAAGCGGCCGTTTGCTCAGCTTAGATCATTTTGATTGAGACTCATATGTTATTTTAAATGAACATTGCTCAGGTAGTTAAGCCTTAAAAACCAACCATCCTTGACAATTGTCCAATTCTCTTTTTTTAAAGTCTTACCTTAAAGGTTTCAAAAACACATTTTCAAGTCTGCTCTAGTGGGAGGGGGCTAAACTTCCTACCTGCTTCACAGCTCCATGGGGCTGCTGGACTTTTCATTTTTGTCTTTGAAAACTTTATGGTACAATTAAAAAGGAAAAAAAAAAAAGAAATGGAGCAAACTTAAAAAGCAAACACGGTGCAACTTCTTTAAGCTACTGGAACAATACAAAATTCCAATGCACATTAAATATATAATCCAATAGAATGCTAAATTTTTAAGATTTTACTCTTATTACTCAACTAATAATGTTAAAAAGGAAAGAAAAGGGCTACATTTCTCCGGTGACACTGGGAGGTTACTTACATTGATTTTTTTTCGGGGTGGGGGGTCGGTGGGAGGCGGATGGCACCATAGCAAGGGAAGCAGAGAGAACAAAAGCTAAAGTCGCCTTTGCATTTTCTATACATTGACTCCCAATGTAAGACAATGTTTGCAACTTTTACTTCCATATTTAATACAACATATATATTTCTTACTTTGTAGAAGCTCCAGAGTCATCTTACATCTTATAGTAAATGCCAACAAAAATATTTAAGGAAAGATCATCCAAAAGAAGACATGATGTTTTGCAGAGCCTTCAGTTTATCTTTAGAAAATGCAATTATAAAAGATGCTTGAATCAAGCTGCCCAGACATTTGTGTCAACACAGAAAATCTGTTACCATTAGTTCTTGCTCAGTAAATGCAAATACTGTGAACACAGTGTTTAATGGCAGCAAATGTCATATCTACCACTTTTATGACCAGTAATAATGTAAAACACTCTCTCAAGTAATAAACATATTTATTAAATGGACCGCCATTCAAGCTAGGTATATATACATACAAACACACATTGTATTGGACAGACTATTAAGTGGTCAGAGCCTACGTGTTCATATACAATATGATATGTACGCACATCCCCTTTACATTGTGCAACTATAACAACTCAATGACATATTTCAAAGAATGCTTTCATTGTTATTTAAATATATATGTTCTTATCAATATTGAAATATGCATTTTTTTAGGGGAAAGCAACAAGCGTGCATCTTAGTTTCTACTGAAAGTCTGCTTTAAGCTTTCCTAGGACAACCATATTAAAATCACATTACTAGCTCCCCACTGTAGTATATATATATTTTTTCATGCTATCTTTATCTTCTAAAGGGGCTGGAGGTATGTCCATATTTCTTCTTCCACATCATTTTTACAGCTTTAAACTCTGGCATCTATGATTAAATTTCACTCTTTGATGTGGGTTTTCAAACTTAAAAAGAGAGTATCTTTTTTTTTTCTGTAACAGACATTTTTCAAACTTTAAATATTTTTGATATCCCTAATTACAAGTTTCTGTCATTTTCTCCATCAGTGTTCAAACTGTGAAATGAGAAGACATATTTGGTTTTAAGAAATAAAATGATGAAACTTTGTAAATATCGATGCTCTACTTCAATGGTCTTTAAGGGTCATGCTGAAATATGGACGCCGTATGTATTCTGATAGGGTCTCAGGAAAAACATCAGCTACCAGAATAACTATCCTCATATTATGCACATGGGGAAACTAAGGCATAGAACACAATTCCCTGTCCAGTAGCTTATAAAGGATGTATCTACACGTACAAACTGATAGAGGGAACTGAACAATTTAATTCAAATCATTTTTCAAAATAACTCTCCTTTTGCTTTAGTAATATTTTTCTTACCTTTCATTTTTACACACAGCCAAATTCTCTGCCAAAAATGGAACATCAATTCAAATATCATTATCTTAAATTCATAATAATTTTTATAGCTTGGGCAGAATTTTGCCTTCATATATCTATGAAGAAAAAATTCTCTAAGTGAATTAACAGCAAAACTAATTTGCACAGAGGATGTTTAACTACGTAAGATAAAATAGCTTTATGGGCTGCTGCTGATTTAGAAACAACCATTTCACTACAAAAAATTAACAAGCAAATAATTTAAAGTTTATTTTAAAAAATATCTACCTCTATTAGCATGCTTTGTAAATCTAATCCCAATTCTGTTTAATTTTATTTCTTGTCTGTATCCTCCCCTTTCCCCACTATACTGTAATTGCCATGATGGCCAAAAAATTTATTTTCCTTTCCGGTATAAAAAATTTTTAATTTTATTTTCTAAATTATAATACTCCTGGCAATCATTGATCAGTCTTCAACACTACAATTTTGTCTTTTTGTGAATGTCATATACAGTTGACCCTTGAACACACAGGGGTTAGCGGCACTGACTCCCTACACAGTTGAAAATTCATCTATAACTTTACAGCTGGCCCTCCATATCCATGGTTCTGTATCCTTGAATTCAACTAACTGTGGATCGTGTAGTACTGTAGTATATATTTAATGAAAAGTACATGTATACATGGACCTGCACAGTTCAAACCTGTGCTGTTCAAAGGTCAACTGTAAATGGCACAATATAGTATGTAACCTTTTGAAACCAGCTTCCTTCATTCAGCATAGAGATTCATCCAAATTTTTGTATGTATCAATGGTTTCTTCCTTTACAATACTGTGTAGTGTTCCATTGTATGGATATACCACAGTTTGTTAATCCATTCACCCTTAAAGACATTTGGATTGTTTCCAGTTTAGAACAATTATGAATAGACCTGCCATAAAGAGTCAGGTACAGGTTTTTGTGTGAACATAAGTTTACATTTCTCTAAGTTAAATACCCAGAAGTGGGATTTCTACATCATATGACAGGTGTATTTTAACTTTATAAGAAATAGCTAAATTGCTTTTAAGAGTGGCTATATCATTTTGCATTTCTACCAGCAATTAATGCAAGTTCCAATCACACCTCATCCTCATCAGCACTTAGTATTGTCAGACTTTTTAAAATTAGCCATTCTAATAGATGTGCAGTAGATCTTAAAAAGGTTTTAATATGCATTTCTCTAATGACTAATGATGGTGGACATTTTTCGTGTGCTGCTATCCATTCTGTATATTATCTTAGGTGAAATGTCTGCTCATGTCTTTTGCCTATTTTAAAAATTAGGTTGTTTTCACACAGCTGAGCTTTGAGAGTTCTTTACTTACTCTTGTCACAAGGGCTTTGTCAGGTATGTGCTTTGTAATTCCATCCACCCCCGCCCCCTCACTATGGAACTTATCTTTTCACGTTCTTAACACTGGGAGATCAAAAGTATTAAATTTTAACGAAGGCCAATTTATCAACTCTCTCTTTTGTGGATTATGTACTTTTGGTGTCATGCCTGAGACTTTTTGCCTAACCCAAGATCAAGAAGATTTCTTCCTGTGTTCTCTTTCAAAAGGTTTATAGTTTTATATTTTACTTGGTATTGGTCAACTTTGAGTTATTTTTGGTATCAGCCATGAAGTTTAGGTCAAGATTCTTTTTTTTTTTTTGCATATTGATGTCCATTCAATTGCTCTAACACCGTTTGCCGAAAAGACCAAATTACTTTTGCACCATTGTCGAAATCCATCAGCCACATTTGTGTGGGCTTATTTCTAGATGCTCTGTTGTGGTCCATTGATAATTGTCTATTCCTTTGCAAATACCACACTGTCTTGATGAGTGTAGTGATAGAAGAAGTCTTAAAATCAATAAATGTTATTCATATGGGCTTTTTTCTTCTTTTTAAAAATGATTTTAGTTATGCTAATTCTGTTGCCTTTCCCTAACATCTTGAGAATCAGTTGTCTATATCTACAAAAAAAAAAAAAAAAAAAATCCTGCTGGGAATTTTATTGAAGTTTCATTAAATCTATTGACCAAATTGGGGAGACTCAACATCTTTACTCTTTTCAGTCTTCTGATTCATGAACTTAGTATATCTCTCAATTTAGGTCTTCTTTGATTTCTTACATCAGTATTTGCAGTTTCAGCATACAGATCCTGTAACAATTTTGTTAGATTCATATTTATGTATTTTATTTTTGGAACTATTCAAAAATTAAAAAAAAAACGTTTAAAGTTCAGGTTCCAATTGTAACTTGCTAGTATACAGAAATGTCATGATTTTTGTATGTTGATCTTTTATCTTGTAAACTTGCTGAATTCACTTATTATCTCTAGGAGATTTTTTTGTAATTGGGCGGGGGGATTTTCTATGTAGACAATCATGTTGCCTGCATAAAGAGACAGTTTTATGTCTTTCTTTCCAATCTATATGACTTTTTTGTTTTTTGTTTTCATGATATACTTCTTTGACTAGGTCATCCAGTTCAACATCGAATGGGAGTCATATACTGGACATCCTTGATTTGTTCCCAATCATAGGGGAAAGGCATTTAGTCTTTAATCATTAACTGCATTAGCTATAGGTATTTTATAGATGGCCTTTATCGGTTGAATTTCATTCTATTCCTACTTTGTATATAATTTTTATCATAAATCGATATTAAATTTTGGCAATTTTTTCTGTATCAGTTGATGGGAACTCGTGGTTTTTCTTCTTTAGACTATTAATATGGTGGATTACAATGATTGATTTTCTAATATTGGACCAGCCTTGCACTCCCAGAGTAAGCCTCGCTTTGTAATTGTGTGTTATTCTTTTTACATTTTGATATTGATTTGATCTGCTAATATTGGTTTGCAGTTATTTTATTTTACTATCTTTATCTGGTTTGGGTATCAGTGTTACTCTTCTGATCTCATAAAATGAGTTGGGAAGTGTTCCGTTGTCTATTTTCCAAAGAAGATTTTGTAGAATTGGCCTTAGTTCCTTTTTAATTGTTTTCGGCTAGAGATTCCTTTTTCAGAAGAATTTTAAAAGGAATTTGATTTATTTAACAGGTATACGAGTATTTAGGTTGCCTAAATTATCTTGGGTGAGTTTTAGTAGTTCATGGTTTTCAAGAAATCAATCCATTTCATCTAAGTTGTCAAATTTCGATGCATTGAATTGTTTATAGTATTCTCTTACTATCCTTTTAATGGTTGTAGGATCTTTAGTAACATCCCTTATTTCATTCCTGATATTGTTAATCTGTGTATTTGTTTTTTTCTTTGTCAGTCTTACTAGAAGTTTATCAATTCTATTGATTTTTTTTAAAAGAATCAGCTTTTGTTTTTATTTTCTCTGGAATTTTTAATTTTATTAATTTCTGTTCATTTTTATTATTCTCTTCATTCTGCTTCTTTGGGCTTACTTTGCTCCTCTTTTTCTAGTTTGTTAACGTGGAAACCTAGAGTACTGATTGAAGATCTTTTTTCTTTCCTAATACAAGTGTATAATGCCAGAAATTTCCCCTAAAGCACTGCTTAGCTGTATCACACACATTTTGATATGTGCACTTTCATTTTCATTCAATTAAAAATATTTTCTGATTTTCCTTGAGACTTCTTCTTTGACCAGGAGTTATTTATAAATGAATTCTTTAATATTCAAGTTAGGATATTTTCCTGTTCTTTTTGTTATTAATTAATAAATTCTTTATGACCAGAGAACATTTTTTGTA